>NW_010524093.1:40159-46314 GCF_000687285.1 Phaethon lepturus
ACACAATTGCACATAGTAAGTGATACTAAGGGGAAGGAAAAAAAAAAAAAAAAAAGATAAAAGCAACAACAATCTCTTAAACCAGTTTTTAAATACTAGAAATAGAAAAGTGAAACCAGAGGTTTTACTCTTCAATAAGCAGCATAGGCAGGCTCCAAACTTGCTATTGGTTATTGGAAGCTCTCAGAATTGCAGGGCACCCTACACTCCAAAAAATAACAAAACCTGAGTATTCTACTTTTAAGTAAGCATATACACACACACAGAATCCAAATAAAAAGGAAAAGAGCTTTGCTTAATGCACAGGAAATAAGTGTATATATCTGAAAATCAAACTCATGTAAAAAAAAACCATTGATATCCCCAGAGTAATAAGAAGTTATTTAACAAAAAGAAATGAAGTTAATGAATGGCCTGAAAGAACTGACAAGATTAGGCATCATTGACTTGGCATCAATGCCCAAAGAGCAGCCAAAAGAGATGGCTGGAAGAAGAGATACATATGTCCTCTTTGACACTGGTTCCAGTCTATTAACAGTACTGAAAACATATGCTACTGCTTACTCATGCTTATCAAAACACTCTCCTTACACAGTTGCAGTCTGACAAAAGAAAGAAATCCACAAGGATCTGATTTTACATTGGAAGTCTAATTATGTGGACAAAACTACTTTTGGCAAGTACTCTGGGCTTCCAGCACCTGAAGTACTGGAACAAACTGACAGCATCAGAATTCATTATCCCCCTCAGAAATATATTACATCCTTCTTCAATAATTAAACATTTGGTTTTGGTTCTTGAAGGCAAGGTGGGGGTAGGTCTTGGGCTCATGTTTTGTTTTTTTTTGTGGGGAGAAGGGGAGAATTTTTCTGTATTATTTCTCAAAATATTCTCTTGGTTGTCTATTCGGGCCACCACGCTTCATATTACATTTTTCTCTGTCCCCCTCTCCAAGTTAAACTTGGTGATGCGATATCATACTTCAATTTGCCTACTACTAAATCTGTGACTGATTACAGGTGAGGTGTGAGGACACTGATTGTTGCCTCCTCTCCGCCACCACCTTGCTAGCAACTGTGTTACTAAACCAAGAACCACTCCTAGTCCTCTGGAGTTCTGTGGTAAGTAATAGTTTACAGTGAACTGTTTCCTTTACTATGGAGGGGCGTGTCTATGTGTGGATTTACATGTGCATAGTGATCATGCATCCGTATCGCAATTCAACTTGAGTAACCTCACCGAGCCAGGAATAAACTCTTCTTTGTACTCGTGTGTGCAATGCTGCTATTGGTCTCTATGCTGGTTGTCACGAGGGATGAGATCCCGTCCTTCCCGAGATGGATAGTTTCTAAAGCTTCAGCTGTTCAAAGATGTGTATTCAATGGAAATTACAGGAAGTATATTTCGGGCAGGAAGGGAAGTGAAACACATCAAGCCCTACATAAGCTACGCAGATACAAGTCATATGGAGGAGTAAAATTCTAGTGTCTAGTCAAGATCTAGTTTTCCAAATATAGCAGAAAAAGTTTAACAGCCAGACATCTGAAACAAACGGCGTTGGATAAATCCTCCCTTGACTGTAAATATTTGAACTATTTCCAGATAGGGAACGTACTCATCTCATCAGTTTAGAAGTACAGATTCCAGTCGCTGCCTAATATGTAGGTCTCTGGGCACCCTGTGTTTTTTGTCTTTTGAGTCAGGCTTTGCCTCGAGTCCAGCAGGACTATCTGGAAGGAGAGTGGTGCTCAGCATGAGTAGAGGTGACAGTTTGGACAACGCCTTCATTTCACTGCTCAAGATGGAGAAGTTACATGAACTGCATTAAGATACATGGACAGCTGAATTATCATCCTGTCTCTACAAACTATATAGCAATTACACAGCACAGTGCTTTATCAGTATTTTGTTATTTATATGACATAAGAAAGTTAAGCTAATGATTTGGCCTTTTTTCTAAAACAGCACGATATACCGAGTCAGAATTAAACCAGTGCAGAGGCCAAAATATCATGTAAATGAAACATTTAAACAAGATCTTGAACAAGATGCTTCTTAAAAAGTTGATGTGTCCTAGCTGAAGCTTGAGAAGACAACTACAGTCCGTGTCCTCTTTCAGGAGGTTGACAGAGATATACAATACTTCCATCCTTTTGGCTGGCTATTCTACACAAAGATTTAACATTTAAATGACTGCTGGTGCACAGCCTCCAGGTAGCTTGATTTCAGTAAAGCATTAGGGCTGCTACTGTCAATCCTTTCACCACCGTGTACGACGTATTACAGCATTATACACTGAACGTGTTGTGCTGGAGCACACTTTCATCCATTGAATCTGGAATTCTAGCTATTTGATGTTTCTGTAGAAACCAATATATAAATGTCCAATTCCATCAAAAAATAATTTTGCTGTTAAAAACTGTGCTAGAAAGTGTCCAAACTACAAAGAGAAATATTACTCTAAGATTAATGTATGACACCCAAATCCATAATATACACCTATATGAGACAGTCTAGCAGCACTTCATCAGTGAAGAATTTGCATGTTGGAAATTGCTAAGACAGGCAGAATGTAATGCCTGATGAGAGCTGACAGGCAAGGGATTAACAAGAATAGAGACAAGTCATTCCACCAGAGGCTTTACCTGCAACCGACACAGGTAGAAGTGTTTAATGAATTATTCCGAAGAGATGAGGAGAGTGACAGAGTCCTCCACCAGCCTCACATCAGCTCAGGCACTGGTTGATAGCTCTGGCACCCGGTAGCATCCTGGATAAATCCTAGACGGGATTGCTGTATTACTCCCGTAGAAGCGGGAATTAGTTTTAAAAGCAGGTAAAATGCAAACTGACTTTACAGTCCCTCACAGTGGGATCTCGTTATTGAATATGGATATAGACCCATTACTAACAATGGTCTTTATATTACATCGTTACGGTTCTTTCTGAGGACAATGCGGAAACAATTAAGCAACTTGTTCAAGGACATATAACAATCCCCTTACAAGGAGTCCAAGCACTCCGACTTGCTGGCATTATGCTTTCCTTGGAGCATCGCCCTTCTCATTCCCTTGGCTACCTGCGTGTGTTACTGAATATTCATTTTGTGATTCACGGGACTACAGCAGTTTTTAGTTCGCCTCTGGATCAGAGATAAAATTTCTGAATAGAGCTTTGTAGCTTGGAGTGTTTAGCTTTCCTGTAACATCATTACTGAGCTAGCTACACACATCCTAGGACATCAATTCCAGATACCCTGCCAAATATCAGACGAGATCCAAAGGACTGCATTCATCAGCTGCCAAAAAATGCTGGGGGGAAGGGATAGAAAATTGCCTACATCTGTGACAGTGGAAAAAGAAATATAATGTGGTTAAATATGAAAATACAAGCAAATATTTACACAAGTTAAAAATGAGCCTAGCAAACCAAATTCTATTTTCAAAACACAAATAAGCTCACTGAATATTAGAGAAAGCAGATTTTTTTAACAAAGTCTTACTAAAGCACTAAAGGAATATCGTCACGTGATATTTAGGTAACATTTTCATTTGCTTACTTTTGTACTGTGTTCCCGTAGCATGCTCGCAGGAAGAATGCGAGCCGCTTTTCTTGATTGTTCCATTATAGTCCCTGAATATTCCGTATTCTCTACAGATGGAGCTCTATATTAACAGAGTTGGTTTTATGCAAACAGCTCAATCAATGTAACACGAGATTAATCATCATATGCCTGATTTCCCATAAATGCTGGGGAGAAAAACAGGGGCTTCCAAGACCCCTTTCAGCCCTCGCACGAGCCGTGTGTTTTTCAACCGCTTAAGATACTCGGGCCTTGAACGGAGTAGAAAACACTTCATCTTTTTGCTGGTCGGCATCCATACCTACGTATTCTGAAAGCAGTATAAAGGAGCTGGGGCATTAACCTATTTCCTGGCGTTGATTTTCCTTATGTTCATTGTGCACGTTTGAAACACACACTCCCCTTTTCAGAGCACTCCTATTCTAAAGATGCTTTATTTTACAGCTTTCCGCTCAAAGGAAGCATTTGATTACTGCGGGCACGTCCATACTGCTCCTCTAGCAGCTGTTCAATCCATACTGCTAACTGAACAGCAGCGTAGATGGATCTGCGCTCTCAGTACTGCAGAAGGAATCGTGACTACACGAATGGCTGTACATTAAAGCAACATACATTAAGACCTTTATCTGTCTGAAGTGTGAATTATTAAAAATACACCAATAATAATGGTTCCCCCCACCACGTACCTTTGTAAGGTTAATCTGAGTCATGTAACCCCATCAATAAGACAATTCCCGGAATCGGAAACAGAAGTACAACAATGCCGATAAATGCAAAGCAAAGTCGTCAATTCCTTTTTTCTGTACTTCGTTGTTAGCACACTGTTAACTAACGCAATATTATCTTGTTAAAATAATGTTTGTGATTTTAAATACACATATAAAGCTTGAGGGCAAGGGTTTTTTTTATCAGTAAGAAGAGGCCAGTCTTATTCATTGCTTTTTAGACCATACTTACAATTTGAGTTTTTCTCCTAAGTTATTTTAAGTTTATATAAACTCTTTGAAAGTGGCTTTGAAAGCTGTATGTAATAGTGAGAGGGGCAGAAGAATGTAGAAGCTTCATTTTGCTACTTAATAAAAGTTTAACTCCTAGAGTAGGTCCATCAGTACTTTAGAAAGCAAATAACAGAACTAGTTTAAAAGAGAACATAAAAGAGATCACAGACACAGAATTCATGTAAGTTTGTTTGCCTAATGGTTTTCACGTAAGTTGAATAATTGTTTAACAGTACGTTTGGAAAATAAAAGGTAATTTATTTTTATTACAAAATGATCTATTAACTTTGTTTTTATTAAGTACTAACATTTTAAAACATATGAAAGCATCGATAGAACATACACATTATATTAGAAATCAGAGGGGACCTTCTCTGTTAAAAGAAACTGAAGGAGGCAAAAGATCATGTAAAATTATTTCAGTGTCAACCAAGTCACAGGAACCTGCCTACCTACGGAATACAAACAGGTGTAGCTTCACGGCTCAATGTTACTCCTCGCAAGCCCTTTCTGAGCCCTGTGTTGACAGCAGTTTATCTCCTCTCCCACAGACCACCAGACAAGCGGGTACAGAGACAGCGGTTTCCTTCCCTATTCATCACCATCCTACACATCAGCAAGGGTAACGCCGTGGCAGGACTGCTGCGGGAGTTACTGACACAGGAGTACCATAAAGCATAGATGACTTACTTCAGTGCTCATTCCGAGAATCCGGAAGACAATTTAAGGAAAGCAAAAATGAGAGGGATCTTTCAGCTGCTGCATCTGTGAGCCGCAATAAAAAGGGACTCCTGGAACTGTATATAAGGTTCTCACCAGGCAGCCAGTGCTACCCAAACATGGGGTGGCTTGGGACTGTCTTTCGAAAAGGAACTGTAGAGCAGAACATCCATCTGAATGACCCTTCACAAGGGCTGTACTTCCTCCCGCTGTCCCTCACACCCAGTTACTTCACTTAGGTGTATGGGCTGAGTAAGTTTCCTTGCTTCAGAAAGAGGATGTGACAGGGAGCCCTGCTAACCACAGAAGTTGACATAATTAAGTGCCAGCTTCCTATTTTACTAATCATCTTTGACAATCCACAGCTACTTAGCACAAATACTACTTTTGTAAACAGGAATGATCTATTAAATACCTTTTTCTTTACTAAGGCATTTAATATAATTACAGAGGAAATAAAAGCTCCCTAGCTTGAAGCCGAACATGCAGCTTGCACTTGAAAAGTTTGCTTCTGGCGGGCTACGAAGGATCTGCCCGCTGATACCACAAGCTCTACTCCAGCCACTCGACTCAAGCTGACCTTATGATTTCACAAGGAAGTGCGGACTCCGAAGAGCAAATGCACGAAGGCCAGTCCAGAGCATGTACCGAGAAGGGGAACGGAGTCAAAGCCGGAAGAAAATCCGTGAAGGAAGTAGTTTCCTAGCACGCTCTAAAGCCATGAAACGGTAGTGCGATACCCGGGGATGAAAAGGCGCAGGATGGCACTGGCAGGCGAACAGGGAAGTTCACGTTCAAACATATGTCTCCTCAAGCCTCAGAGGGCTCCGCGCGCCGTCACGCCGGCAGGAGCA
>NW_010524094.1:0-512 GCF_000687285.1 Phaethon lepturus
TAAAATAAAATAAAATAAAATAAAATAAGCAAATCACCACCGCAGCGACATTTGGAAGGCACACCCAGGACTGCCCAGAGGAGCTTGAATTTGCAGCTGGGTTGATGCTACCATCTAGTGGGTGTCGCTGGGAGAACGAAATCCACACAGGGGAGAAAAAGCAGCTCGGCTGAGTCCAGCTCATCAGCAGCTCATCACGACTCTCTGACAAGCCTGCGATTTGACTGACACCACAGTGAGAAGGGTAGAAAAACGGGCTGCAGATTAGGAGTCTCCTGGTGTTTGCTCCTTCTCAGGGAGGTCTCCAACCCAGCGGTAAGACATGTTGGAAAATGTTTTCTTTGAGCAACAAGCGAGTCAGGACTCTTTAAAAGCAGCCGGTACTCCATCATCCGCTGAGCAAAGGACGATCCATGCTCCGTGCCTTTGGCCTGTGAGAAACAGCCTCAGGTCTGCAAACGGAAAACTCAGTATTTCTTAGGATTGAAGCTACCACTAAAATTCTGAAAGAG
>NW_010524094.1:543-5493 GCF_000687285.1 Phaethon lepturus
GCAAACGAAAACAGTGTAGGCTCACCTCATCGGCATCAAATCTGAATGAATTTATTCTTTAAATATAAATAAGGAAAAAGAGTGTTTCTCCATTTTTCCCCCTGAAGTTCTGTTAAGCAGCAGGGGGGTTGCTGTTCTGGAAGAAATATCTTCAGGCTCCCCAGTCCCTCACAATGCCAGGATTTAGCGTGCAGGGAGAAGACGTTTTTACGGGCAAAACATGCAAAATATTGCACTGATGGGGACCTTCTTGCTTGGAAATCTGTGTCTAAACTGGCCACTACAAGCCATAAATGCAGGAAAGTTATGTTGCTCCTCACAGTGGTATAGGATAATGAAAGTGTTGAAACTGGGAAAATATGATACAGGTATATAAGTGTCTTGGGAGTCTGAAGATATCATAAACCACTCACGCTTTTCTCTTTTTACTATCAGAACCCCATAATGCCTACATAGTGTTTTATCACCAGTTTTTCCTCAGTTGGTTCTTTGTATGTAATGGATACAAATAACTCTTATAGGTAGTGGTGTAGTATTCAGTTAAGTAGTACCGGTAACCTTAATACTTAGATTTTATTTCTTCTTCAGGGGAACTGTTTCTTAATCCAGGTTACTCTTTGGCACACATGCATGAGAAGTTAATATTCTTTTGAATGAACAAAAAAATTAAAGTAAACCAAATAGCTACTAAAACCAATTTGGAAGTATTTCCCCCTGACAGGATTATATATATTCCAAGGAACCCAGTTCTACATATGTACAGGAATTTTACAGCTTACATTCAACAATGTAAGTGTAAAAACAGCTACAAAAACAAAGGCCAAAGAATTTTTTTGTGTATATCTGCTTATCAGATTCCCCAAATCTTTTTGCATCTTTTCTGCTGTTGCTTCATCTTTTTCTGGCTGGCTTTTTTGTTCTTGTTTCTGTATTGGGTTATTGTCACGCAAGCATCTCACATTTATTTCCCAGAGCAGTATTTTCAGTCCAGAATAACGCGTGCAACTTACATTTAGATCTTTTGATACTGATTCTTGCTTTGGTTTGGGGGGTTTGGTTTTTACTTTGTTACTTCCACAATGGCTTCTTTACAGCATTACGCTTCAAAACATGCCTGTCCTGGTTTCAGCAGAGCAGGAACAGAGTCAATTTTCTTCACAGAAGCTAGTATGGGGCTGTGTTTTGGATTTGGGATGAAAACAATGTCAGTAACATACTGATGTTTTGGGTTGTTGCTGAGCAGTCAAGGATGGTTCAGCTTCTCCTGCTGGGGGTGCCCGGGGAGCTGGGAGGGGACACGGCCAGGACAGCTGACCCAGGCTGGCGGCAGGGATATGCCATACCACACAAGCACATATATACCATGTCGTGCTTGGTATATAAAGCTGGGGGGAAGAAGAAGGAAGGGGTGGGGGGACGTTCGGAGTGATGGTGTTTGTCTTCCCAAGTAACCGCTACGCGTGATGGAGCCCTGCTCTCCTGGAGATGGCTGAACACCTGCCTGCCCATGGGGAGTGGTGAATGGATTCCTTGTTTTGCTCTGCTTATGCATGCAGCTTTTGCTTCGCCTGTTCAACTTCTCCCAAGTAACCAGCGATAGGACAAGAGGAAATGGCCTCAAGTTGTGCCAGGGGAGGTTTAGATTGGATATTAGGAAAAAATTCTTTACCGAGAGGGTGGTCAGGCATTGGAACAGGCTGCCCAGGGAGGTGGTGGAGTCGCCATCTCTGGAAGTGTTTAAAAAACGTGTGGATGTGGCGCTTCAGGACATGGTTTAGGGGACATGGTGGCGCTGGATTAATGGTTGGACTTGATGATCTTGAAGGTCCTTTCCAACCTAGTGATTCTGTGATTAAACTGTCTTCATCTCAATCCATGAATTTTCTCACTTTTACCCTTCCGATTCTCTCCCCCATCCCACCGGGTAGGGAGCGAGCGGCTGCAGGGGCTTGGTTGCCAGCTTGGGGTTAAACCATGACAATGCCACAATGCCACTTTTAGAAATACATCATCTTGTTTACATATTTATGAGTGCATGAGCTCCACAGAATATTCTTCATTTTTCCATTGTAGGCGTGCTAAAAAGCCTGTGGGTTTGGTTTTACTGAGAATTGTTTTGGTTAAAAGGGGTTTTAAAATGTTCCTTCAACTCTAATCTGAATGACTGTGATACCCTTGAATTTTTCTGTTGCCAAGCACAGAAGGCATCTCACCCTAGTGAAATTCTATCTGAGCTTGAGCTTAATCTGAATTCACATTCAACCTCTATCCAAATTCCTTTTTTCTTCCAGATACAGTAGTCCAAATTTTAAACTAAGTGAAACTCAACTCACATCCAACCTAACATCAGTGCGCAGTCATCTGAACTGTTTGGGAAGCTCTTATGATGGTGAAACAAGCACAACTTCACTTATACCTGTAAGCCGTACGATAACTTGAATAGCAGGCCAGAATAAGTCCCATGCCTCTGAAACTTATTTCACAGTCCAAGCCCGAACCATCACAACTGAAGCACCACTGCGGTTTGCACGTTTCCATTTGTTTGCCTGTAGACCACATATTGCTTTTCTCTTAAACCAGCCCAAGTGTGTGAATACGGACATCTTAACTTGAAGGGCCCAGAATCCCTGCTTGTGAAAAACAGTTGACGTCAGTGGAATTGGTTAATTTACGCCGTTTAGCCATCTGGCCCTCTGGCATTTCCTATCAAATACCTAGAATAACAGCCCAGTAGCTAAGCATAAACTAACAGATAGTGAACGTATGCAAAACAGTTGTACATTTTGTAATTGGAAAGCAAGAAAGAGATTTTCCAGATGAGACTTAGCTCTCCGTCTGGCACCGAAAGTGCCTTCACCTGAAATTTAGACACTGAAAATACTGAGCTATGATCTGCCTGTTGGTAATACACAGAACTATTTCAGGCTGGACACACACAGACCTCCCCAGCATCTGTGCCATGGCAAATCCCCTGGAGCATTCACCAGCAGGCGTTTCCCTCACCACCTCGGGACATGCTGAATTTCTCCTGCTCAAGTGGCTCCACTTGCAAAAGTCGATTAAGTATTAAATCAATATTAAATCAATCCCAGCCCCATGCTCAGGGAATTAGCATCTCTCTCTCTCACGGTAGTG
Organism: Phaethon lepturus; assembly: GCF_000687285.1. NCBI lineage: Eukaryota > Metazoa > Chordata > Aves > Phaethontiformes > Phaethontidae > Phaethon > Phaethon lepturus. The sequence continues at coordinate 3,679 of NW_010524094.1, forward strand.
GTAGAAACGAAAATCCTCTCAAGCTCTCAAAGCACTTGGAGTGACACCGGTGGCCTCTCCAATGTTGACTTGACTTCTCTGCTCCTTTGCTTGTCTGGAGGGTGGAGGCATTGACCAGCCTTTGCCCCTACCAGCCAGCCTTCACAGCCATGAACCTGAACGTAAAAAAAGACCTTCCCCCCCTCCTTTCTAAGGCACCTCAACCCTTCGCTTCCTTTCTGAATCCAGACCTAAAAACCTTCTTCGTACTCCTGTCACCCCTAAAATCCATCCCCCGTGTCTGCCGAAGCTCTTTGTCTCTGCTTCGACAATGACACCAAAATAATGCAGTCGTTGCCCAAGTGCCAGTCGCTGCCATCTTCTCAGTAGGAAAAAAAGGATCTTTGATCTGAGCTAGTTATTCATCCTGCCCCACACCTACTACTACTGTTAAAAAACAGAACACACTGGAGGGAGATTGTGCTATATTTCATGAACATTCATTGCTGGCGCTAAGGGACGTACCCATCTGTTATTTTCTCTCGGCTTTGCTTACTGATAAAACAGGAAAGACAGCTTGCTGATGAGCTCTTTGAAGCAAAAGGCTTCTCTCTTTTTTACAATTAAAGTCTATAAATTATTTTTTTGGTAGACAGTATGCAGCCTACATCAAATCAAAATTACTTCTTCTAAAGTAAAATTAAATATTCTGTACATTTTTTTGTATCACATGACCCTGAGTGATGGAATCTTACAGCAGTGTGATGCTCCTTAAAATATATTGAATTGGATTTTTGCCCACCACAATCTAGCTTTGTGTTATCTGGGTTTCAAACACACACTCCAGTGTGTTTTTCAGCTATGCTGTCATATAAAAATGTATGAGGGAGTTAGTGTGTTCTCGCTCAGGAACCCAAGAAGGAATTAAGGGCAGAGGGCAGGCAGGAGGTCATAGCTGCCTGTAGGATGGAGGCTATGACATATTGGGCTATGTCCTTCCAGGGGTTCTCTCTGCTTATTTTTATGGCCATCATAGATCCCAAGAACATCCCAGTACTGAAGACAGACAGGCTGCTAACACACTGGGAGTGACCTTAGCTGTTGGACACACCATACAAATCCCCTCCAGTGGTTACTGCATCCACCAGAGCCATTGGAAGTCATCCTCCACTTTGGGTGCTCTCAACGCAGCCAGGGGCACCGGGGTGGGAGAAGGTCCTGTCAGAGCAGGTCGCTGCAGGGACTTGGGTCTTGCCATGATGAGCAGGCACTCCTATCAGGTCATTTCTAGGCATCTTGTTGACCTTTCCCATACCAAGTTTCGGCTCATGACGGTGTAGATCTCTGCTGTGCAGAGAACAAACACAAAGGCAAAAACTGATGACAAGAATACACCTCCCAAAAAACTATAAAAACCAACCTTGTTTTTGTTGTGCTTCTACTCTGCATGTGCTCAGACACTTCAGTTACCTCATGCTTTCTCAAAAAGGCAGTATCTGAAGATTTCAGCCTTTAAAGAGGGATGGTTTTCACCTCCAGGAGCATGTGATCAGGGATGAAGCACACCTTATGCATGTGGGAATTCAGAGTGAGAACTGGTCCCTCCTTTTTGTTAAAGCAATCACCTCACTGCCAACCACCATCAATCAGTGCATCAGCTCAGATTTAACACCCAAAAGTATTAAAAGTCCCCCAGAATGCTTCCAGTTTTACCAAACAAACCCATAACCTGGCAGCGACCCATCTAACACACAGCAACTGTGGCAGCGCCTCTGGGACAAGATTTAAGAAGGGGGAAAAAAACAGCACAACAGCAACTGCAGCCAGAGAGAGGAG
>NW_010524095.1:0-261 GCF_000687285.1 Phaethon lepturus
CGGGAGTGGGCTGGAAATGTTCCTTGGCCGATGTGGGGGGGCTGAGGGTGGCTCCCCGTAACTTGTGGGTGCGACTTGTGTTTCACGCTCTAGGCTGAAGGAGATAGCAAGGGCGATAAGGCCAAAGTTAAGGATGAGGTAAGAAGTTCAATATTTTAAGCGAGTTGGATCGTAAAGTGTTGACGTTGGAAGACGAGGTTTAACTTCATAAAAATAAAGAACTGGGGGGGGGGGGGGGGGGGTAGTGGACTTACATCTTGT
>NW_010524095.1:292-19633 GCF_000687285.1 Phaethon lepturus
ATTGATTCTGGCTTTTCAGAGGTATTAACTGTCTTTTAACCGTAACCGTGCAAAATCTCCTTGACTGCTGTTAGCTATTAGTAGCGATTTAAACGGGATAGTCTCATGTTTCTTGCGAACGGGAAAGAAGCGATCTAAAAACTTAAAACATTAGTTCTGGGATTTTACTACTTTGAAGTGAGAGTTGCTTTATGAGGTTTTGAGAGTTCATATTCCATCACATTAAACTCAATCATTTTTCTTTTTAAACAGCCACAGCGGAGATCGGCGAGGTTATCTGCTGTGAGTATTCTCTTGTTGAGCAGAGCTATCACAAAACTTAGTAGCTTTAGGCTTGAATATTAGGTACCACATCTGCACGGGAGCTGTAGGTATTCTGGAGAGACACATTGTTCAGTTGAAAGAACTTTACTGGCTTAACGAAGTGCCCGTTGTGTGGTGTTACAAGAGTGGTAGAATAATTGACAAATCCGGTAAATGCTTCTGTTTCAAATGTTTTGATTTGCTTTCCTAAAACGGAACTATTTGGGTTGAATGTTTTAAAAAAAAGTAGTGTGTTTCTCTTAAAATAATTTGAATAACAGGAGGGTGGTTTTGTCTTGCTTGCAGAAGCCTGCTCCTCCGAAGCCAGAGCCTAAACCGAAAAAGGCAGCTCCAAAGGTAAGTCGTTGTATCAGCACTATTATGGAGAGGTGAATGAGTTGTGAGGTTTGGATTTGTCTGGTAATAACTAATAAAAGTCTTGAGTAACAGCATATGTAGGGATAGAACTGAGCTGCATCATCACTTCTATGAGGTTGCACTGAAAACTTCTGAATTTTATAAAACTTACATAAAAATAATACCCAAGTGAAGACTCCTTACAGTTGTTGTCAGTCATTTTAAGATGCAAACATCTGTGTGTTGGGTTCGTTTCGGGCCAACATCCAATATTGGTTTTTACCATCCTGTTTTTTGGATTGTTGTGGCGTAATGGTGGGATGTTGGTAATTGTAATGGTGTGCGCTGTCTTAACATTTACAGAAGAGCGAGAAGTTGCCCAAGGGAAAGAAGGGGAAAGCTGATGCTGGCAAAGAGGGAAACAACCCTGCAGAAAACGGAGATGCCAAAACAGACCAGGTATAACAGCAGCTCTCGCAGCTTATCTTACTTCAGCAAAATTTCTTTTTCCCTATCAAATATAGGCAGCTCTAGGCTTGTGCTAATGAAGAGGAATTACTGCTTGATTATTTAGACCTGTTGCTTATGGCACTTAATGAGAAGTCTAGAGATGGGGGGGTGTTGCTTGGTTGGTAAAGAGTTAAAGTTGTCTGTTTGCCAGTTGAAGTTGCTACATGGAAGTTGCTGTTCTGCCGTGTTCTAAAATGGGGTGCATTTCCCACTAAATAAAGCAACTTCAGGTTGTCTTTTACAGTACCTTGAATGTTGAGTTTTCATTTTGTTGAAAATCAGAGTGGCACAGCCCAGGTAAGATTTCTTCTGTTCAGAGAATTGCTGTTTAGAAAAAGGAGTTATCAGTTGTTTGGTGCAGGTGCGTGGTATATATTGACTGGTTCCCCTTTTTCTTTTAGGCACAGAAAGCCGAAGGTGCTGGTGAAGCCAAGTAAAATGTGTGAATTTTTGATAACTGTGTACTTCTGGTGACTGTACAGTTTGAAATACTATTTTTTATCAAGTTTTATAACAATGCAGAATTTTGTTTTACTTTTTTTTAAGCTATGTTGTTAGCACACAGACCGCTTCGTTGTTGTGTTTCGAGGGGGGGGCAGTGGGGACAAATGTCACTTAGTATATTTCTCAGAACCTAAATTTTAATAAGAAAAATTTTCCCGGTCCCCCGGTTTTTGGAAGAAGGGGCTCTTCCTGAATAGAGGAGGAAGGCGTTCCTTCATGCTCCACGTCTGTTACGTTCTGTGAAGTGCATTTGAGTGAACATCGAAGCTCCCAAGATGCCTGTTGCTGACTTCAAAACTGCAGTTTGTAATGCCCTCTGTATTTCCTTTCATGTCCTCGTTGTTTGCCTAGAGCCTGTCACTCCGAAACATGGCAAAAACCGGCATTTTGGGACTTCCCACTCTGAATGCATTGTCAAGTGATCCGGACTTCTGGTGTCAAATTTGGGATATAATGGCTCCAGAAGGAGCTGTACTTCCTCTTTTATATTGTGGATTTTCAGATTAAGAAACCTGCATTTTAATTTTTGGGTTTTTGCCTCTAAAAGTCAGGGTAGGTTTGTGAAGAGTTGTTAAACAACATGCTAAATGTGAAAGTGTCCACCCTCACTCTAAACTTTTCCCTCTACAAGTATGAAATGAAGATTCTTCAGTTTTATAGCAACTTTTACGTTTTGGTAGTCCATGAAGGGAGGGGAGTTTGACAGTTGTTGTAAAATGTTGCAGATTGTAGCCCATGTCCTGCCTAAATTACCATGATTGTTTATGAAAAGTACCTTTAATAAAGCTGGATACGGTTTGGCTTGGACTGTTCTTAATGCTTTTCTAATTTCTGTTACCTTTATTTCATCTCTAATGTGGTTAATACCAGAAAAATCCTTGCTGCGTGCATGTATGCATTTGTATTTAGGCAATGTTTTGCTAATGGCCAAGAATTTGTTTTAAGCATCTTAATTGAGGTAATTAATTCAGACTTAACTCACAAGTGAAAAGTGAGTTTTCCTTAACCTAAAGGCTGGATTGCTGCAGGCTGTTTTGAAACTCTTGACTTACTAGGAGGCCCAACATGGAGGATGTAAGTGAATCTACTGAGAGAAATTATCTTTGTGATTGTCTGAAAAGTAGTACTATTCAAAAGGTGGAAGAATACAGCAATCTTTCAGTCGCCGCAGAGAAAAATTAATTTTGGTAAGCTTTTCTTGGTAGTGAAACCAGAACTATCTCTATAAAACTGATTATGTGTTTTCTGCATTTAAGCTTGAATATCGTTGCTTCTGCTAATCAAATGCAGACTTTGCTGTGGTAGTGACTAAGCAGGAAACAAGATTTCTTGAGTAAAAATGCACCATTTTTATAGTTGCTACTTAGACTATAGAGCAGAGCCAGCCCAAAACCCCTCATGTTTGAATCTCCTTCAGTAACTTCCTCAGACTGAATATTTTTTCCATCTCTGCTTGGCCTTTCCTGTGGCTTCAGTGTCTGTTTGCCATCAAGTTCAGTGACCTGTTTCAACCTGTGCTGTTTTCAGAGGGAATCCAATGAAAACGAACAAGACAGAATTTGACATCAAGAAGTTTTCTCTGTCTAGAATGCAAGAAGTATTCCAGAATGGCTGGAGGTACAGAAAACAACCAGGAATGTACCTATAGGATCTATTTTTCCATCTTGCGTTATCATACCTGGTACGTCTTGTATTCAACAAGGCCAAGTACAGGGTCCTGCGCCTGGGTGGGGGCACCCCCTGGTATCTGCATGGGTCGGGGATGAAGGGATGGAGAGCAGCCCTGCTGGGGCTGATGGATGAAAAGCTGGATGTGAGCCGGCAATGTGCACTTTTAGCCCAGGTGGCCAACCGTCTCCTGGGCCTGCCCCCAAAGCAGCGTGGCCAGCAGGGCCTCCTCTGCCCCGCTCTGGGGAGACCCCCCTGCAGTGCTGCATCCAGCTCTGGAGCCGTCGGCACAGGAGAGACACGGACCTGCTGGAGCGGGGCCAGAGGACCCCCCAGCAACGCTCCGAGGGCTGGAACAGCTCTGCTGGGAGGACAGGCTGGGAGAGCTGGGGGAGTTCAGCCTGGAGCAGAGAAGGCTCTGGGGAGACCTTACTGCAGCCTTGCAATACTTAAAGGGGGCTTATAAGAAATACAGGGACAGACTTTTTAGCAGGGCCTGTTGCAGTAGGACAAGAGGTAATGATTTTAAACTGAAAGAGGGGAAACTCAGACTAGATCTAAGGAAGAAATTTTTTTACAGTGGAAGTGGTGAAACCCTGGCCCAGGTTGCCCAGAGAGGTGGGAGATGCCCCATCCCTGCAAACATCCCAGGTCAGGCTGGACGGGGCTCTGAGCAACCTGCTCTAGTTGAAGATGTCCCTGCTTATGGCAGGGAGGTTGGATTAGATGGCCTTGAAAGGTCCCTTCCCACCCAAACCGCTCTATGATCCTATGATGCTTGCCCTAGCAAATGTAAGAAAAAGAGGAGTTAATGATCTTGCATATACCCCACCCAGAAGGAGCAGCTTGGAAATGGCCAACAAAAATACTGACAACTTACTCGAGCAACCAAGCTGTAGGGTGCAACTGCTCCCCAGCAGGGGTTGTTAACTGCCTGGGATGTTCTCCCAAGAGACGGAGCTTGTGAGAAGCCCTGGGACATCCATGTGTGGGGCTGAGATGATGGAGGGGGAAAGCAGAAAGTCAGTCATGGATTTACAAGAAAAAGGTACCGTGACGTTGCGCTGGTTTGCTCTGCCTCGTCCTGCGGAAGATACTCTGATCGCTATAGGGAGCAAGAGGGCTGGGGGCAGGTTTGAACTCTGGATTTCCCAGTGAGTCTGAATTTTCAAGTACTGGAGGGAGATGAGCCTTGAGGCTGTGGAACGGTCTGAGACTTGGTCGCAACCTGGGTAAATGCTGTAAGCGCTCTCTGCGTGGTGAAGTTGGGATTTCACCCAATAATAATGTAATTATCATTACATTAAAATAGTATTTAAATGTTTTAAAATCAGAACTCCTGCCTTGCCTTCGTAGAGCCCTATGTTGTTGGGCTTCTACAAAGGGAATGAGCAGTTCCAAACGAATAGGGTTTTGAACGGGTTGCTGCTGGCCGGGTTGCCAACTGGAATGCTCTGGTGTTCTCTGCGAACATCTTTGTGGTTGGAAGGTCTCTTCATCCCCTAGTCATTAAATAAAGTACTGCTAATAAAGTGTAATTGCAGGGTTTCTTTTTGTTGAAGAACTTACTGCTTAAGTATTAATCTTTTCAATACCTGGAAGTCTAAACTATGTGGCTCTGTGCTGTGTGTTACTGTACAGGGCATTTTCTCCAGCTGAGCAGGAAAATGATTATTTTCTGTGGTAACTGCCACGTAGGTTTCTCTGTAGTTACTCAGCCGTGCTATCTTAACTGCTAACAAGTGAACTTCCAAACCTCATTACATCCTGGATATACTGAATCGACTGCCTTAATGTCTTTGCCACACGTGTTACTTTGTGCCGATGCCGTAACACACTTTGGAAAGTATTGCTGCTTGCATTTTTGCTACAAAACTCCTGTGTTTTCCTTTATCCTGGTCTGAAATCGCCTTGCTGATCAGAACGTCCCTGCTAGAGCAGTTTTAAATCCCCCGGATGATCTGCATCTTGGCTAGGTGAGGGTTCTGCCTGTCTCTTCTCTACTTGAAGTGACACGTATATTCGCTGCTGCGAGATTTGAGGCTCTTGCTACATCTGAGGTGTTTCCCGCTGGACGTGCCCTTGTGCTGGAGTTATTGGCCTATTGGGCTTGACTTGACATGCAGGGCTCATCTATTTCTCCTTAAGCAAAGAGAGGGTAAAGGATGCTAAAGACAGTAAATCCAACTAATTAGTTCTGTAAATTAAAAGCTAAAGAGCAGGCAACCCTGTGCTGCAATCCGTGCATGTTTAGTGGTTAGAATAGCCACAAATCTGCATCTCCAGCTGCCAGAACGCCTTAAGCTAAAAACAAGTTTTTCTGTTAAATCATAATCATTTTACATGGAAAATTGTCTCTCTCTATCTGCTGGGAATGTTCTTTATGCTGCTGGGTGCATTTAAAAAGCTGGCCTGTCAGGCAGTCTTTGCATTAGCATGTGTTTTGTCCTATTTGTTTGAGCTTACAAAAACTGGAGACCACCAGTGTTTGATGGAAACAAAGCGAGCATGAAAAACTACCCAGTGCTTTCCTCCTGAAGGATACCGGTGCTATGCAGTAACATGCATTTATTTTCCAACTTAAAAGACAGAGAGCATCCTATTTTAAATCAAGCTGAGGACTTGAGCATAAAAAAACCTCCTGGGAACGCACAACAACAGTTCCGGCTTGCAGCCAATGATTAGGAAAGACTGTGGAATGCACTAACTTCAGGTAAAAGTACAAGTATGAGGTGTAGAGACAAATAATGCTGTGGGAGCTCTGTTGCATTCTTCGGCTTTTCTCAAGTATCCTACCTAGGCATTTGTCTCTTGTGGAAGACATCATCCTCCATTTTTTGTCTGATGTTCTTCAACGCTTCTCAAATGTTGGTATCTTGAGGACCAGCAATGACATTTGGAAGGGTGAGTAAGCTGGGATCCTGGTAACGTTTGGACAGCTGTATCACTTCATTTTCAGTAGTTACGGTATGTCTTGAAAGCTGTGCTTGGCTGTGAGGCAGTGCTGGGTACCTTGGATGTGTCCTGTACTTAAAATAAGACACAAAAGCTTTTTGTCTTTCAGCTAATTACCCCAGTTCTGAACATTCACTGTCAATTTACATGATAACTTTTCTTGTTCTGCTGTCTGATACATTTCCCATCTTCACTTTATCCATCCTCTTACAGAAAAACTTGACTTGCACAGGAGACGTACAGTGAAGTAGAAGCCTGATGCAATATGCCGGGGGAATCCGTTGCTCGGCGTTGCAGCTCCTTTTATACAGAGGGGAACAGCCACAGCCAGGATCCAGAAAGTCACCGCTGACAATAGAAAGGCAAATGAGTAGGTTCAGTGTTCCTTATCAGGCCTCGAATGAAGTAGTTGTGTACCAGTATGGTTTAAATCCATGTAAAATTAGTGGCTATGCCACTAAATTGTTTCTCAGTTTATTAATTTCAACACAAATTCTCTGGGAAATACCCCCAAATCGCTGTTATCATTTATTTGCCTTTTAGTAAGTAAGACTGCAAAGAATGGCCCAGTTCTTCACGGCGCCGAAAACTTTGGCAGACTTCCAGCGGAGCCTGTGGATGATTTGTGTTTTCCTAATACTTCAGATTTTTGCTGGGGTCTTTAGAACGTTCAGATTACTGAGAAATGATAGAGCTAAGTCTCTGGACTCCTCAAAAGCAGTGTACTAAGTGACGATTAAAACTGTATAGAAGTTAATGTGAGCTGGTTGCGGGCCAGTGGGTCACTTGCCGTGATCCTGCAGAACCACCTTTACCCCAGGTGTGGTTTTACTTTCAAGTGAAAGTGGATTGGGCTAAAAAAAACATGGAACAAGTGAACTAGATCATGTCCAGAGGACTCCCCAAGAATTACAAGCTCCTGTTGCTGCTCCTCCCAGTGCAATGCCCTTGGATTAACAGTTTTGAGTTTCAGGGTAATTTCCTCCTGCAGCAGTTTTCATCTTGCATTCACAGAGCTCAGTTATATTTGGAAAAAGTGACAGCGTACTCCTCCCATCAGCCGAGCCTGGCTATGGGTGGGTATGAAAAGGAACAAGGAAGGGAAACGGACTAAATTTCAGTGAGCGCACCCAGTGAATATTGAGTTGCAGGATCATTTGTGTCGGAAGAATCTCCTAGCTTGATGGCACAGGGATTTCATTGTCCCTAAATCATCCCAGATATGGTAATACCATACCAGGGACTAATATTGCTGACTATAACATCTGAGAAATGGGTCTTTATCCTGCAGTTCATAGAGATGAAATGGAGCTATAGTTAAACTCACAATTTACAGTGTGAGCCCGTCCTCGTTTGCAAGGCATGGAAGGAGATAGTACAGGAGGAGCTGATTCTGAGTAGAGTTTGATTGAGGCTAATGAGAAGGAGATAGCAACCAATAAAGAGCTTTAGTAAGTTGTCTTCTGGCATGAAAGACTGGGTGGATTTATTTTTTTTTAACTATTTTGACAATCTTTTGGGGTTTTAACCATCTCCTTGCAAAGGGAACTTTTAAGGTGCCAAAAAATCTATGGCGTGACGGAAGAAATAGCAACAGAAATCGTAAGGGAAAACTTCCTAAATGTGAGATCTATTAAAATGCATTAAAGCCTCCAAACAAGAACATTTCATCGCCTTAGGTGTGTAAAACCAGCCTGGAGAAAGTACTAAGAAAACATAGAAGGAATAGTCCTTCAGTGGCTGCAGGTGACCCAGGGGTGTAGCATCTTGTCGCTCCAATGCACCTGCAGGTACTGGGAGACTTTGCATTTTGCTACAGGATACTTAAACCCCAAACTTTCTAGGTTTCCCCTTCTAAACAGATGTGATAGCGGATTTCATTTTATCTTACTCAGTTATCTGAGTTTACTTTTGGATCTTTAACAAATTTCCCTCGGGGCAACAGCTCTCCCCTGCTCTTAAGCTTGTTGGTTGCTGTTGCTGTGTATACAGCAATCATGAAGCAAGAGAGGAGTTACTATTAATTAATCTAGTTACATTAGATTACTATTTTAGCATTGCCCAGGTGGGAGATTTGGAGTGCCTTTATTCTAATAAACTGGTATCTCGGTGCTTATTGTTGATGGAAAAAAGTGTTGTCCAAGTGTAAGAACTGAATGTACGTATATTAGGGGTTCTTAGTCTAGCCTGAGGACTGATTGTAAACTTAGGCAATTAAATTAGTTTTTCTTGTAATTTCTTTTGTACTGGAGATAACACCAGAGATTGTTACTGTGCTGTGGGTGTTTGGTGAGTAGGTTTTGTTGGACTGCAGCCTGGTTCGAGATGCTCAGATTTCCCTGCCATACCGTGACCGAATTAGCTTCCTTGTTGGCAAGCCCTGCAGAAATCAAGGAAGGAAAATTCCATTGATACTGAATTAATTTCTCTTGCATGCTTTCAAAAGTAAGCTGGATCTGAGGCATGCTGGCAGGGGAAGGCTGGATTTGGCAGCCTCACGGTACCTCCTTGCCACAGCCCAGTGGACTCGGGGATTTGTATAGTGCTGTTTATCTCATTAACATCACTTTAATTAACAGCCTGTTCCTTCCCTTCACCACACGGTGGTACCAGCAAACACAGAATCGGTGCTTGGAAGCCAACAAACGGCAAGGAGCGTCCAAATGCAGCACAAGCTGCCTGTTACCAAGCTTGGGAGCCTGGAGCCTGGTTCAGCACGATCTGACGGGTGTTACTTGCTTTTAGAAAGCGGCAGAAGCACTCCTCGAGCAACCCCCATCGCCCTGCTCTTCTGCCACCTTTGGAGGACCAGCGTTAGACAAACATAATCGCCTGAGCAGCGTGAGTCCCCTCCGAGCCTCTCTAATGTAGCTGTATGATCACAGTACATGCGTGCATTCCAGTTTTTGTTACGTTTTTGCTTAAAATCCAGGCAGAGTGCTCAATTCATCATCAGTTCACAGGCATAGCTGACATCTCACAGGAACCTATCCGTGGTATAGCAAGCCCTTGAACTTCCCAAATTGTTTTTTAAGAATCGCTGGACCGTTCCTTTTCTTCCTCAGGCAGTTATTGCAGCTGCTGTGGCACATGTTGTGAAAGTTTAAGCCTAAACTAGAGCTGCTGCTATCCATCTCATCTGTCCTCAACTGGGGAAGGGATACTTTATCCCAAACCCAGATTTAAATTGGTGTCATATAAGCCTGGTCACCTTTAGGGTTGCTGGTACAAACTACTTATATCAGACTTGCTGAATCTTCAATTACGGAATAAATCATATTGTTCAAAGAAATAAGACTTTCTTGAAAAGCTTCCTGTGCTTTTTGTCATGTCTCCTTTTGCTTTTGTATGCCAGTGTTTTGAGTGCATGTGCTTTTTCTCTACAAGCTAAATCTAGGAAGTGAAATTGTAAGATGTGTGCTAATTCACAGTGCTCCTTAAAAGTCTAACTAGCATGATCTTTCTGATGCTGTAAAACTCTCTGCTCAGTTTGCTAGCCAGCAACTTTTACCAGCATTGCATTTGTTAAGTCTCACAGAACGCCATTATTGGGCTGAAGCAACGCCATCAATTGCAGAGAGCTGTTTTTCCTTCACCTTTTACATTATGAAATGCCTTAGTCATTGGGTTATCTCCTTCTGACACATGCTTTCCATGTTTACCTTTACCAAGGAGCAGTGTGTAAAGTTGGAAAGGAAGTGGCTGCTTCCCAGACTTGGCGAGATTGCGTGTGAAGCACTTGACACCCTCACGGTACTTCCTTGAAGTGGATGCAAAACGGAAAGATGAGCTCAAAGCTCATTGAGTAAGCCAAACTCATTCCTTTTCTTCAGTATCTGCTTGGGGCAGGGATTTATGCATTTACTGGGGCAGGGATTTAGGTGTTTATTGGATGAAGTGGGCAAAACACCACCCAGAATTATAGGCAGAAGGCAGAGATTTCCAGTCACAAGTACAAATGCTGTGGCATGAAGATGTAGCAAACACTGAAACCAAATGTTTCAGGGACACCTGAGTGTGCGCTGTACTGAAAAATACGATGTAGATTTTATTCATATGTCTCCATTAAACAGGCCCTGTCACCGTGCCCCGCTAGTTCCTAGATAACAAACCTACAGTGATTATTCAGTGATTAGCAAAATGAGCAGACAAGGGTTCTTACCCGTTGGCATGGGAATGCTTTGGGAGTTTGGTTTATTGATTAACTCAGTAAATGAACACTCTTTATCAGCAAAGCAAGGATGAGTCAGCCTTAAGCTCAGCTTATGGTTTGTGTTTGGGGAGGAAGTCAGTAGGCCAACTCCTCCCCGAATTGAGGATGCTGATAGACCCTGTGCTCCGGTCGTTCACGGAGCTGGTCGGGCTGGCAGCCCCACAGCCGCCCGTGCGAGCATACTGCTTGGACTGCGGCGTACCGGCCCCAGCTAGGTTATATTCTATACAGTGCCTGGCTTGCACACATGAGTAAACAGATTGTTTAAGATAAAACATCCCAATGTCACCCCAAGGTTCTTCTCACGCTCTGTGCTCGGCACTGGGTTTGTGCATTCCCTGCCTTTGTGCATCAGAGCGGTGAGGAGTGCAATGATTTATTTTTTGAAATCAAAGGTGTTGGGTTCCTGCCCGGTATGAAGAAACGGTGTCTGAGCTCATTACACAACCAGACGTAGGTGAAGACAGAACCGTGGCTGCTTTGCACTCGTGTGCAGCTCACCCAGCAGCAGTTCCCATCCGCAGCTGCCTGATGTGAGTCTTCGTGCAATACCGGGCTTTTCTTACAAGAGGGATGCTTCCAGCATCGCCGCCTCACCCACGCTCGGGTTTTGCAGACTTTTTTCATTTCCAACACGGTCCCCATCTTACACTGAGAGGCAAATAACTTCGTTTTCCCTGTGACTGGTGCTAAGAACTGCAGGACCATAAGGGGTAACTACCTGATGCTCTGGGTAGGCTGGTTTACCCTGTTCTTTATCCAGACTGGTTTGCTTTCTAACATAACCCTTTCACTTCACTGAACAATTAATTTCTAAGGCCGTACTGATGATACTCAAACCCATCCATTTTTGCCTGTATAGTTCTGATATTTAATCCCATCCGTTTCCACCTGTATAGTTCTGGTATTTAAACCCATGCATTTCCGCCTGGATCTTCCGAAACGCTTCCGGCAGCAGGCGAGCTTGTGCCCGAAGTGAACTGGTGATCTTGTAGAAGGGACATTTGTCCGTTGGTAATTGCCTCCCATATTAATTTCCAAGGAGCTGGCAAACAGCTGCCAGAAAACTGTTTTCCATCTCTGTTGATCAATATTACCTTTCAACAAGTATATGGTGTTACTGAGTCTTAACAGCTAATAGCACTATGTTTCTTGTACTATTTTAAGGACTGTAGCATATCTCAGAGTCTTTATATTTGAGAGGAGACTTTTGAATTAAATAACGTTACATCAGATGTTATTTGTTATCCATTTCCAAGACACTGACCCTGTTTGTACCATATCTTATGCTGGGCTGCTGCCACGGGACATTTATCTCCAACATTATGTTAGTGGCTTCTTAGGTTGTGAGGGGGCAAAATTATTCTGAGCAGACTGTTAAATAGAAAAATAAGACAGCAGGTCTGGCCAGGACTTTCTGAAACCAGGTTGTGAGCAAATACCTGATTTCCCACAGGAAAAGGGTGAAAGGAGTTGTTACCTACCATGCAAGTCTCATTTTTGCTGTCACCGAAGTCAGTGGCAAAACTCAAACCAGCTTCCAGAGCGGAACATTTTTAAAATGCTCACTACCTCTGGCAAAACCTTTATTGGTATAAAGCAGCGTGCACTGAAGCTTTTATCTGGCCATTGGGTGACAAAATACCCATTGCATCAAGTTTTTTGCTTTGTAAATGACTGTTACTGAGTGGCTGGAGATGCACCTGCAAGTGAGACAGGAGGTTCCACCGCCAGTGACGATGCGCTCTGGGTGCTGGAGGTTTTTCTGTGCATTGAGCAGTCTTTGAATATTTCAATCTTTTTTATGTGCTTATTTTACGAATTCTTGAATATGAACGTTGGGACACATTTCTCTCTAAAAGATATTTCGCCCCCAGTGGTAAAACTTTACTGTCTGAGCAACGCTCCCCTCCCCTCTTTAGAGTGACAGAGGAAAGACACAGCCGCAGCGTAACAGAGAGATCACACGGGCACCCACAAAGTTTAGCAAAGAAAGATAAAAGTAAGCTTCTTGCTTTTGATCTTAGAAATTGTCTTTTCTGAGCAATTTTGGAGTATGACAATGAAATGAGAGTGGCACACAAGAATCAGGCAGGCGGATTTTTAGCCTGGTTAACGGAAAAAAACCCTTTGGGCTGAACTTTGAGTATATGAGCACTAAAGAATAACTCTGAAAGAGGATTTTTCTAGTTAAGCGGTTCCTCCCTCATCAGCAGAGATGTAAGTACTCCAGGTAAACTCACCAAGAAATGCACCAAACTTCTCCTCAGAGAGGCAGAAAAGGCACAGCTGGGCAGTCCTGACATTACTAACCAACCACAAGTGCCTCTTTTGGAAAGAAGAATGTCTAAAGAGCAGTCTCCAAGCTCCCTTCCTTTACTCATCATGAAGGCGAGAGAAGGAAAAGAGGAATTTAAATAGCCAAGCAGCAAACTACCAACCTTGTATTTCTGCCCCATTTTACGGTGTGCTGCGAGACATGCAACGCTGCGAAATATCCAAGAGCCTCACTAATTCCAGAATCTGGGGGGGGGATTTGTAATGCTGATGAGGGACGGATAGATTTTCTTCTGCCAGGTAGTCGGTTTTCTGACATCCCTGAACCTGTTGTGCCTTTTGTTCACTCCCCAACAAGGAAACCATTGAGCACCGTGTGGATCTATCTGCTACCTGACCATGCAAGCCGGCTGAATCTTATCTGTGCTGCTGTGCTCTCTTAATCAGTTTTTAAAATACAGAAAACAAGTGTTGCTAGAAGAAAAGTTGGAGACTTGCGTCTTTCTCCCTGCACAATGAAGGCACCTCTTTCCCACACCTCTCTAAAAAATTGTGCTTCTATTATGGTTTCCTACGTAATACAGTTGGTCGTTAGGTCAAAATATTCCCCAGTCGGGATCATTTATCTTATTTTGGGAGTTTATTGCTCTGGTTATTTTTGGGATGTGGCTTTTCAAGGCTGGATGTGTGCAACAGTCTCGGTTTTGTAAGAGGACTGAGAAGTAAAATACGGCCAGTCATGAATATATCAGTCTTGAACAAATCAGAAATAAAGTTTGTTTTTTTCCTAAAGGAAAATAGTTTACTTGGCTTGGAGTCCTTAGGCTTCTCATCAGGATTTCTGAAATTCACTTCCAATTTTGAAATGGTTTCTTTTTTTTTTTTTCTTTTTACTTTGAATGATGGCATCCCAAACTGTGGAACGGGGTAATTAGGAACAGGTATTTGTGTGTGCCCTCTCTTGAGCAGGACGAGACTTGTTCAGTTGCATGATGTAGGCTTGAGACCGTGAACACTGGAATGACGTTTTCCTCTCGCCAGAGCTGGATTTCGGTTGAAATACGTTTTTGTTTTCCCCTACCCTGGCTGGAGAAACTGGGACCTCTGCACCTCAGTCTGCTCTGTAAGTAGCACAAAACTCAGGGCATGTATTTGTATCCACTTAAAAGCCCCATCACTTGTTTACAAGTTCTTAAACCTGAAAGAACCGTAAAAAATGACTGTACTTAGCCCTGTTGTTTACTCAGCTTTCTCCCTGGCTAGGGGACAGTGAAAACAGGCCCGGCAGTTTCACTTCTGTTTACAGTTTCTAATAGTTTTCTCTTTCATGTTATCACTCCCTCGCATAGCGCAACACTGAAATAAACTACAAACATATCTGTATGCTAATTAAAACCAAAATTTGCCGGATAACTCGCTCTAAATAACTTACCACCTGGGCTGCAAACCTGCTTGAGAAATTAAAAAAAAAAAAAAAAGAAAGAAAAAAAAAGAAAGCGATTGCTTGTATTTTATATGGGGTTTTGTAAAAGCCTTTTTTAGGTATAGTTTGAGCCACGCTTGACATCTTGTTTTTTGAAACGAGAGCGGAAGTCACTGGAGCCTGCAGAGTGCTGCCCGGGTGTGCGTGTGCTGAGGCAACAGCAAGCGGGTGCAGCAGCAGAGTCCGAGTCCATAGCAGCTTGTCAGGAATCCAGGAGGCTGAGCGAGAGCAAAGGCTGAATGGGCTGTGAAAACAGCTCCTCCGAGGTCCTAGGAAATAGCCAAAGGTTAGGACAGAACCAAATGCAATTGGGCAGAGCGTTATCAGACTCGCATAGTTTGAATACCGAAAAAGCAAGTCACCTCCCACTCTCCCCTTAGATGATGTTAAGAAGAGATGTCTGGGTTTGAAACAGATTATTTTCTCCTTTTGTTTGGATGTCAGTGGTTGTGTCCTGCGTAGGAACAGGAGCAGACCACCACTCGTTTATCTGCATCCAGGAAAGGGAAGGTAACGGATATGGGGAGGCTGGCAGCGATAGTATCCATGACAACCAGCAGATATGGCCTCGCTGCTCACTCCCCATCGCCTCTCCTGCCTTCCCGGGGCACATCCCAGCTCTGACCGGTCCCTCTCCTCAAGGCATCTCTTGGCTGCAGTTCAGTGTTCCTGAGAGATAGGTGCAAAATCCACAAATTAAGCGTGTTTCCTGGAGCTAACAGCTTAATTCTGCTGGCAAAACTCTCCCCTGGCTTGAGCCGCGTGTGCTTCAGCCGGGGCCTCACTGGGAGCTGTTTCAGAAGATCTGGTCCATGGAGGAACAGCATGGTTTACAGCAATAAATACCACGCAGAAGCAGGGTGGGCTTAGCAGGCTGGTAGTTTCCAGAACCGACAGACAAAATGCAAGATATAGTGCAAAAGAAGCGAGTTTCAGATGTTCTAGACACCTTCAGAAATGCAAGTGAGCTGAGCAAGGTAGCAAGACGCTCACCTTTGCGGGAAGTATCGGCAGAGGTTAAAGGTGTTTGCTCTATGAATAAGCCTTTAGTCTGCACAAACCCCGTTCAGGGGAATGAGAGCTGCCTGGGCTGTGCTCCCCGAGGAGCTCCTCATCCCACTGCCTGCCGTCGTGTGGTTTCTGCATTCCGACCGCTGCCTGGACCTGCCTTGGAAAACGCTGGCATTTGAGGCAGCTGCAATCGCACGCGGTGCTGAGGAATGGAAAGAAATCTGTCAGAAAAGCAGAACGCAATTCTGCTGTTAAACGCAGCCAAAGTTTCTCATTTACAGGGCTCCTGCTTTCTGTCTTCAATGTGATGTTTGTACCACGCTAAGGAAAAATGTGTCCCTGGGATCAAAACAAGGTGATCTATCATCTCCTCTTTCACAGTGGAAAAACAAAGCAGAAGAGGCAAGGAAATGAGATCGTGAATTGTGAGCTGGGGATTAGAAGACAGGACGTGGAGTTCAAGTTCTACCCTGACAACCTATTGAAAACATGACTCAGTTTCCCTGTTCGTACAGCGAGGATAACAATGAACTACGGAACTGATTAGTCAGTCTTAAAAATACAAAGAGGGTTGCTGCAAGCTCTAATTAGACGACTCTCTTAGCGTAAACACGCAGCAGATTGCACCAGTCTGTAAATTGTAGCAGGCGTTTGGGACTCAGCCTTGCAAGTTCTCATGCCTGCAAGCTTTTTGCATTTCCTTATATGTGTAAAAGCAGCGTAGCATGAAGCAGGCAGTTAATGAGAGATGCTCCTGCGCTTCGGTAGAAAGAATGGATATGGTGAACCGTGGGAGTTCTGGGTTACTGTACGCTTAGGTGGAGAATCACTCGGGCAGCTTTTGGAATAACAAGGAAAAATTGGATCTGGTAATGTGGGTAAGGACCAGTCTCGATATGTCCGCTTTGGAAGTGTTTCTTTGGGAATAACTGGCTTAACAAATGTTGTCAACCTTCCTGAAAAGGAAAATGTTACACCCCAAAAGCCAGCTGGCTGCTGAGGCAAAAATGTCTACACTTGTGCTTCAGGAGGATTTGATGTTTTTAAAACCAAACTAAAACCGCAGCATTTTGACTTTTCAGCAAATGCAGTACTGACAAAAAGGCCATCCAGCTGATCTGGAGTCTCTGTTTTACCGTAGCAGCAGCTCTCCCCAGCCTGCAACTGTCTCCAAAAAATGCCAGTAATATATATATTTTAATCACTGTATTTAGCCATGACAGTCACCCAAACAGCAGGTTCTGCTGTTCAACTCCAAAGAATTCTTTCTGTACCCTGCTTTCAGGATCAGGACTGCTTTTTATAGCTCTTCTTCGACTGGGAAATAAACCCTACCTCATTTCTCTTACCCAGCCATCCTGCCCTGGACTTAGTGGCAATCTCGTCTGGCACGTTTCACGTTCCGTGAATCGACTGGGATTCGGCGTTATCTGGTGCAGGAATCGAGGGAAGGTCACTCTGATACCCGATAGCCTCTATCAGCAGATTGCTTCTCTTTGAGTCCTGTAGATGGGGATTGAGAGACCTTAGCTTGTCTACCCAGCATTGCTGCTGAATGGCTGTAGTACTACCCAGTTTTTTTGGGGGTGTAAGTGTAATTTTGAGGATACCATAGAGCTACCTCAGCAAGACCCTCTCCTAGCCTTTAACAAAAGTAGCTGCATAGATGCAGGGAATAATCATGCACGAATCGTTTGTGGTCTCCCCATATCTTTAATTTGCTGTTTTATTAAAAGAGCTGGGCAGGATAATTTGGTAGTTTCATTTAGGTGCGGTGGTACCCATGGGTTTAGAGCCTTTTTTTTCCTCCAGCCTATAGAAGTCATTGCTCCATAAAGCGTCATAATTTCTGTTTTCTGTCAAGTTCATGGTCAGCCTGCCTGTCTTTCCGCTGTGAAATATGAAGGACTTTCTGCATCTCAATAGACCTACGGGGGCATGGAAGCAGCAGCGGGTTCCTGTCTCCGTTCCCTCGCTGAATTGCAACAGGCCTTGCTCTGTCTTTCAAACAGTTCCTCTGGATATTGCCCATTAACCTTTCACTGTGACCTTGAAAATGAAGACTTGCTTTTTGTACCAGTTCCTGTATGACCTTATAGCTGCTGCTTTTCAACACTTCAAAAGGAATTTATTTTATTTTTAACTTTTTTTTTCTTTTTTTTTTTACTATTTAGAATAACAGTCATGACCTTGGAGTCAGAAATTTCCCAGGAGTTAATGCCCAGCCGAACTGCGATTACCCAGTTGCTGCAGATAACTGCTCCGGAGCCGATCTGACCTGACTTCCATGCGTAGCCCTCCTTGGAAGTCGAGAGGCATTCGGTGGCTCACCTGATTGGGAACTGGCCTTTGTGCCTGGCATTAATGGCTTATATATTCCCTGTGGGCTTGTCACCCGGGTGGGAAGCTCCAAGTGCACCAGTGTGTGACATCCAAAGGTCAAATTCATGGGGCATGGCATTAAAGCACGGCAGGTCACAGAGCAGCATCTCATTTCATTCTCCTTCCAGAAAGGATGCAGAGAGCATTGTCCTACACTCACCTCCCTCTGCATTCGTACCCCGGATCCATCTGACACGCACGTGGAGCAGAAGGAAAGGGAGATGTGTTTTGCAAACAAATGAAGAAGGTGAACAGGATGCCAGTATTGACATCATCGTGTTATTGATGCCATTTAAAGCAGGTTGCAGCAGCTGGAGGATGGATGTAACCAGACGGCACGCCGTGTACCAGGCAATGAGGGGAAATTATGGACAGCTTTGGAGCTGAATGAATAACTCCCCACAAGATCTGCTTCAGCTTGCTCCAACAGTAAGTGACATGAGTTTAATTGGCTATAACAGGACCTCACTTAGTACCAGTCGGGTGGATTTGTGTTATTTAATGCCTTCATCTGGGGCTCCAACACTTATGGTGCAGAGAGGGGCTCTGAGCACAGGGCTCGGAGACAGCAGTTCCCAGGCTTGGCTCCAATGCTTACTGTCACCGTGGGAATTTCCTACACTTGATTCCCCCACATGCAAAAAAGATGACAGCTCTAGCTAAATCACAAACAGGTCCTGATGATGACTTAGAGATTAGCTTCAGGTGCTGTGAAGATTTAACTGGAATTTTTCAAAGCACTGAGCTCTGTCCTGATTTGGCTTTTTTGGAGTCCACTGCCCTCCCTGCACAGGTTAAGGGCTGTACAGACCCGGCTTCCTGCCCTCAGAATGCAAAACCCCAGCTGAATATGCTTTCACTTAGGCTCATTAAATGTTTCCAGCCACACCTTGATGAAGTCAACCCTTAGCAATGCACCCTTTTATAAAGATTTTTTTTTAACAAATAATTTTATAACGAAGCATGCAAACACGCTGTTTTGGGGTTTGGTAAAATGTGAACAGAAGAAAACTTTTTCCTATTTGAGAAAGGTGAGAACAACCATGACTTAGAACCTGTTGTGCCTATGGCACCTTTCCTCTGAGGCTCTCTGAACACCCTGCAAAGGTGGGTATGGTTTTTATCCACGTTTTGCAGGGAAGGCCGGAGGGGGGAACTGCAGGCAGTGATGAGCAGTGACTCAACTGCACATCTCAAACTTAGAATCCGGATTTCCCGGAGCAGTTTCCTGCTTTTAAGCAGCAATCTGAATGGTGGCACCCAGTTTCTCCTCGCCACCTCTTCTGGCGACGTTCCGCAGCACTGGGTGTGGGGTGATACCGCGGGACCCTCCCAGGGGAAAAGCCAAATCCTTCCAGGGCCGAGGCGAGTGGGACGCGCGGGGCCGTGCGGTTTGCAGCAGATGTTCGGTGGCCTTGGTGCCTTGAGGATTCCCTTGCCCAGACACGAGCACGCCGTGACTGCCCCACTCACCTCGCGAGGGGCGAGCAGTCCCCTACCAGCGGTTTTAAGCTCTGTTTGCGCCCAAAATTTATCGGGGCGAAAGGCACAGGGGAAGGCTGCAGCCGGCAGCGATCGGCTCGTCCCTGAACCACCCCCGCCCGCCCACGGGAGGACGCGTGTGGCGTCCACGCACAGCTCGTCATCGTTGTCCCTTCCCAAACCCGCCAGACGCCGG
>NW_010524096.1:0-11650 GCF_000687285.1 Phaethon lepturus
AATCATTGATTTCTATGCAATCAAAACACTAAATGGGACATCAGGCAAGCAAAAATCGTGTAAAACTATTCTTTGAGTTAACCGCCCATCCCTGAGGGTTCAGTTTCGTTGTTTTATATTGCCCTTTTCTTGTTTTGCCTGAGAACCCCTGTTCCTGCTTTTCTGGCTCTGAAGTGTTTCCTCGCTGTGCACTGCTCTGCAGTTGGCTGTTGCTGTCTTCCCTGGAGAAAGCTGCATTTCTGTGTTGTTGTGTGGATATAGTATGTGAAGTGCTGTAATGAATGGCACTATAAAAATGTAATAGAGTTATGCTATTTGTGTATATATAGTGATCTGTGAAATAAATTACTAATGAAGTGCAGTCCCATTTAGGCTTTATTACTGCTCCACATACAAAAACCCTATGATGAATGATCCTTTGTCATTTCTGTCATAAACACCATTTTTCTGGGCGGTATAACTCCTCCTCCTTAAATCGTACTGAGCTGAAACTTGTCATGCATGTGTCAGTTTGAATAAGCATTTTTAGAAACCATTAGTTAAGGGAGTTGAGGTTTTCTCTTTTTTTCTGTGCAAGTGTTTATTATAAATAAATGACTTCTCTCTCAACCCTGGTTAGTCTAATATGTTCGAAAAAAGTTCAGGGCCAAGTCAGGAGCTTCATGAGTTGCATTTTCTGTTTTTTCATTTGTTTTCAAGTTTTGTGGTTGCTATCAGGGAGCCATGGAAGCCCTTGGAACAAAGTGCCTTTGGAAAGATATCCCAGAGTGGAATAAGTTGAGAACAGCTCTGCTGATGTTGATGCTGTCATTTTTCCTACTGCTAGACTTTTGATAAAATGTGAGTGTAGGAACAGTGCCTTTTTTTTTTCTTAGGAAAAGATGAATTGTATCATCAGTTATTCACACTTGAAATTTATTTCAGCTTGTAGATTAGTTTAAATTTTATTTCAGTAGCAATGAGGCCAGTGTGTTATTTTCTGTATTTCAAAATGAAATTGGAGCAAGTTGGAAGTTATGGTAGATATGTTTTATCAAGGATCGATATGCTGTCATTCGAGTTTGGAGTGAAATATACAAACATTGTTCAGAGAAGCAGCCATGACCCAGACTTGTCTATCTATGCTCAAAAATGTTGCATCACTGGATGCTGGTAGCCTCGTGTCTGAAATTTGAACATCCAGTTTTTCAGCTCTTTGTTAATCTATGTGGAGTCAAAGGCTCAAAAACCTTAAAGCTCAGCTGATACAGAAGCCTGTTGGGTGATCCCCCAGGAGACCTAGATGACTGAACTGGCAATAAAGAAAACATGTAGGTGTAGAAACTACATGGAAAGCGAAGCCTCTGCACAAAAGATTCCAGTTGTCATAAATCCCAGCAAAATATTTTTCTTTTCAGCTCTAATTAGAACATTCTGCAGCTGAAGAACAATTCTCATCAAAGAAATAGCTGCTTTTAATATTAATACATCAAGTTGATAATTACGTGTACCAGAAGCCTTCCTGACCACCTCTCAGCAAATACTCATCTTCAAAGCAGGAAGTTTCTGTCTGTATCTAGATTGCTATGCTGCATCAGTGCCTCTTTAAATATTAATTAAACAACGTATGTTGTGCAAGGATGAATAACAGGTCTGTATGACAGGTTGCTGAAAAGGAATGGCAGCTGGCAATATCTTGTCTACACCAGCTTTTCTTGTTGCTGCTACTGGGGAAAAATAACACTGGGGTATGGGCAAAAGGAAGGCAAATACACCCGTGTAGTAAGCTTCCAAGAAGAGAAGTGCTACCTTGTCTGAATAGTAGCAGAAAGCTTAAGTGATTTTACTTATCCTTAGAGAGCGAAACAAAATGTTCTTTCCTGAATGCTCTGAAAAAAATGTGTCTTTCCAGACTTGACAAATGCTTAACAGCTTTCTGATCTTGGAGAATTTAACTCCCTGTCCTGTATTTTCTCTTCTGGTAATATTGGGTTCTTCTGAGCCTCTTGTGGTTTGCACCTGCCCTGCCCTTTCACAGAGGATGGAAATTTCCTCCTGCAAAAACACCCAGGAAGGATCTCAAAGCCTCTTCTGACCTGTGTGTTAGGTTGCAGTGCCATTTTTATCTGACCAAACCTACTCGTGAAGAGCATTTAAAACAGGAGAGGATAACCTAGTAAAAATGATATCTTGTCTTAGCTTTACTTGTTTTATGAAAGAAGTTTAGCAGTCTTTTATTTTATTTTCTGAATCAATCTACAATTTCCAGATAGTCAAGGTAGTTACTTAAATTCAAAATTCTAAACTTAAATATTCTTAAGGAAATACTTAAGCCATGTAATATTGCGGAAGTGCCTGTGAATATTTCAGGTCTATAGTAAGCCAATCTACTAGAAAGAAAAACATGATGTACAAATCAGGAGGTTCTAAAATGGGTCAAAACCTACCTTAATCTCTTGCTTTTAATTTCTAAATCAGTGAATCCCAATATAATAACTGTCTCTTGGGTCAGTGCCAGTATTGTTGTTATGTAATAACATTACAGCATCCTGTCATTTTAAGGTCAGCACAGGTTCTGTGTTTCTGTCTTGGCTTACTCAATTTAGGTTGATGCTGGGACTTCCAGATTGATTATATCACCTTGCAAAGATTCCCTCTCACCTTGCACTGAAAAAAGGCACCAGTTGATGTCAGTTAGTGATTTTCTCTGTTCTGTTTAAAATAGTTAGAAGTAATTTTGGGGAGGTTATCTACAGAATCCCATTTCAAAAACTCTTTGCTTTCATGTAGTATGAATCAGCTTAATATCTGTTCCTACCATTTGAGAAATGATGACAAAAGGTAACTGTTGTTTTCCATGTGCACAAATTAGTCCGAGTCCCAAGCACATCAGTTTGAGTTCTGCAGTGGAGAGAGGGTGATGAATACTAGACAAAATTTTTATGCTTGTAAATGACAAGGAGAGTGGTCTAGTACCTGCCAATCTGACACTTTATAATCAAAAGAATAAAATAAATACTATTTAGTATATGTCCTTACTGTATATTAGTTTTATTTTAAAAGAGAGTAAGTGAAGCTTTGTTTTCACAGTTTCTTCCTTGTAGCAATGTAACCATCTTCCTGTTTGCCTCCTTAACTTCATCAGTACTTGAGGATTGTATCTGCCATTGGACTTTCCCAGTGTTTTCTTTATAAGACATCAAACTGCAGAAATTAGTCCTGTGTGTATTATTTTTCCCACGTCTGTTTTATGTTTCTCTCCATGGAATTATTGTGTAGTAGTAGCTAAATGGTTACCTTATTTTACTTAGCGGCCTTTTCTGCTAATACTGCAACCTTTTCGCTGTTCTTTTCAATTCTCTATCATCAGTAGCTTTCAAATATTTATTATTATGTTCTTGTAAATGTTTGAGTTTTACATTGAAATAGTTTTAGGGTTATGACAAAAGCACTTAGTTCAGAGGAGAACATTTGCAATGGAAGGTTAAATGTAACATATGTCTTCTGCACCTAAGCATACTTAAAAAGCTGTTAAATTGGCACCCCTGTGTGTGCAGTAATTGAAGGTCATTTTATGTCACATTTCTCCCTTTAACTGACATTTTTTCTTCGGTTTTATTGGTTAATGTAGATAGCATGGCGTTGTAATGTACTTTATTTGTACAGCTTTATTAGGGTAGTTTTAATATAGGTATCTTATAGACTAGGTGAATGAAGAAATTGCAAAGCATTTAAGCTGCCTTTTCAATAAGGTTCTGGGGCTCTGATTCCTGAGCTCAGCTAGCCAAGGGTGTTCAGAGAGGTTACTACCCCCCAGAGCTGGCCCCTCTGTCTTTGTGCTGCAAGTTAATACTTTTTTTACCAAACACAGCTGTATGGATGGTATATCTGCACATTTCACAGTCATGTATTAACAACAAATATCAGTTTCACTTTACATGAGTTGAAGCCAGAAGGTTTTTGCTTCAAAATCCCTGTTGGCTTTAGCTACAGGAATACTCTTTTAGCTTCCCTGGTGCAGCCCAGTAAGGCTCACTGCAATTCCATTGCAGTCTGGCTGCTCTGACTGATGTGGTAATGGAATTCTTGTTTGCTTGTTTGCAATAATCCTTAGAGGTCCTCCTCAATATCACTACTTCTACATACATGAATAGGAAGCTTCACATTTTTGATTGTGTCATGTTTTTATATTTCTGCAGGCTTGGTCACTGTATTTCAGAATGTGAATCAGTGTTTTCCGCCATGCCACATCCATGTTGTAGAAGTTCTTGTTTCATTTCTAAAGCTACAAGCTCTTGTCACACTTAAAGCATGTCTTTACATACCTTTATGAACAAGTTCTGCAGAGGTGTTAGCAGAACTGTTGCAATCGCTTTTGTCTGTAGCGAGGCTCAACTCAGAGCATCTAGCAGGACACAGCAATGGTGCTGTGCCTGCTGAAAGCTGAAAATAGAAAAACCACAGCTGTCTCTGCAGCATCCTTTTCCGCCAGTCCTTCTGGTGTGCGAGGGGCCCTTCACTCACGGTTGTTCTCCTGATGCAAACTGGTGAAGCTTTTGTTCCCCTTTCCTTCCCTCCAAACAAATTTTATAAAGCACAGTGCACAGCTGCTAGTGCTTAAAAAAAAGAGGACCTTGTATGCAATACCAGTTCCATTTGCATTTGACAGAATTATTAGTACTTTAAAAAAAAGAATTGATAAAACACCTCCCTTCCAGTGGGAAACTACTTGCACAAGTGCCTTTTTAAAAGACTTTGTGCTAGGAGCTGTGTTGTGGGAGTATAACTAACATGTGGACATAAATGGTAACGTACACGGACACAAGGGACTGGCATGCTTCAGATTATGTGGCTATTAAGGATGCATTGCACTACTGCAGTGTGTAGTGTTTCAACTGTTCCTTCCTTGCAAAGTGCTAGTAAGTGATATGAGTTGGTCTGCAGTGCCTCCAGTGTTACCACAGTAGGGCTGCACTGGAATTAGATGGAGAACAGAATATTCCCTACAGTTCTGAATCTGAAGACAGACAAGGACTTGAAACAAGATGTTGGATGCAGGTGCAGTGAAAAAAAAGAGTGAGCAGAAATGATCCATCTGACGCAACATCTCTCCCTCTCTTCACCCTTTCTTTCTTCCTCCATCCTCCCCCCCCGCCTACTTTTTAGTATATTTGTTTTGCTTAAATAAAAAAGGGAAAAAGAGGTTGAGGAGTTTTTTCCTAATTGTGGTGGGTTGAGCCTGGCTGGATGCCAGGTGCCCACCAAAGCCGCTCTATCACTGCCCTCCTCAGTTGGACAGGGGAGAGAAAGCATAACGAAAAGGTTGTGGGTCTCGGTAAAGGAGAGATCAGTCAGCAATTACTGTCATGGGCAAAACAGATGTGACGGGGAAATTTATTTACTCTATTGCCAATCAAATCAGAGTAGGATAATGAGAAAGAAAACCAAATCTTAAAACACCTTCCTCCCATCCCTCCCTTCTTCCCGGACTCAACTTCACTCCCGATTTCTCTCCCTCCTCCCCCTGAGCAGCGCAGGGGGACAGGAAATGGGGGTTGTGGTCAGTTCATCACATGTCGTTTCTGCTGCTCCTTCCTCCTCAGGGGAAGACTCTTCACACCCTTCCCCTGCTCCAGCCTGGGTCCCCCCACGGGTGCCGTCCTTCAGGAACAGACTGCTCCAGTGTGGGTCCCCCGCGGGGTCACAAGTCCTGCCAGCAAACCTGCTCCAGCGTGGGCCTCCCATGGGGGCACAACCTCCTTCGAGCATCCCCCTGCTCCGGCATGGGGTCCTCCCCGGGTGCGGGTGGAGATCTGCTCCAGCGTGGAGCTTCATGGCTGCCGGGGACCCTCTGCTCCGGCACCTGGAGCCCCTCCTGTCCCTCCTGCTGCCCTGGCCGGGGGGCTGCAGGGCTGTTTCAGATATTCTCACTTGTCTCTTCAGCTGCAGTTGCACAGGTTTTTTTCCCTTAACTCCGTCCCCCAGAGGCACTGCCACCGTTGCTGGTGGGCTCAGCCTTGGCCAGCGGTGGGTCCGTTTTGGAGCCGGCTGGGGTTTGCCCTCTTTGGGCAACGGCCCGACTGGCATCGGCTCTACTGGACATAGGGGAAGCTTCTAGCAACTTCCCGCAGAAGCCACCCCTGCAGCCCCCCTGCTACCAGAACCTGGCCACGCAAACCCAATACACTAATTACTTCAGAATATTGCTCTTCTTTGGCTTTGAATTATTTAAACTCAAACTTCCTTTAGCTTGTTGTCTCTTGTGTTAGGGACATACAGCCATTTTTTTGCATAGGAGGGCAATGCTTTCTTATGCCTAGAGAAAAGGGATTGGATTCAGGGTTTTAATTTGTAACATCAAAAATGACTAATTTTAGATGTTTATGTGTAACATTCCCTCACCTTCTGCTTCTCCAGGTACAAGGCATATGTCATCTATTTTTATCAAAAGCTGGATGAATACACACTGGCTGTTTACATCTTTTTTTCTGAACCTTCCCCAATATGTGAGCATTGTTGGATAATGTAATAATGTTTTACTTTCTCAAAGTATCTAAGAATCTTTTTCTAAACAAGTTTCATACATGCTTGCCTTTATCATGATTTATGTATATTTTTTTATTTTACCATTTTTTCCCAGACTTATGTGCATCTTCTAGTACCTTTATAAATACTTGTTGTTTGTTGCATGTTCTGACAAGTTTGGGATTGCTATTTGTATAATGGTTGTAATAGAGAAATAAATTTTAATTGTGATTTCTATAGCTTGAATGCAGTTTGAAGGTACTGTTTGATGTATATTCTGTTTTTCCCTATATTCTACTTGGGTTTTCCTTCATTTTAAAACATACTTTATCTTTTCATTTTGCCAGATTTATTATTCTCCTTAAATTCTTCATTTAATTTCTTGCATCTGAGCTCAACCAGATTGGATTCTATTGTCTTTTTTGACACTACAGTGTATTGGAATGAATGTAGCTATCCCACTTGTCTTCTTGATTTAGACAAGGTCTAAATTAACAAGTCACATTTCATTTTGAAAACATATGTTTGCAATTCTTCAGTCTTACTCGGCATATTTCCCACTTTAGTGAAGATGGAAAAGGTCTTTGTTTCTTTCTTTAAAAGAATCTTCTTCCTTTTCTCCTTGTCTGAAGCAATTATTCCTATAGTAGTAGATATTTTCTTTTTCATCCTTTGATGTTTTACTTCTAAGTTTAGTCTGGTTATTTTTTAAAGGACTAAAGTAATATTCAGAATTACTTTCAACATCTGTCTTCAGAATCTGTCTTTTCATTTTGTATTCGAGGACAAACTGTTTATGTTATGTCAATGATCGGTTGGAAATGACAGGAGTTTTTCTTATAAGGATTGATAACTTCATAATCAGGACGAAATAAAATTTAGCCATATAATGGGTCAGGTTATACTTTACTGTGAAAAGATGAGACCCATGGAAGAGAGATTATACGGGGTGAACATTAACACTCAAGTTGTATTGCATCAGAATTGCTGAGAGAGACATAGTATAAGCTAGTACCTACAGTGAAGGGCCACTGAGAGGATTAAGGGACTGGAGCATCTCTCATATGAGGAAAGGCCTTTGAGAGCTGGGACTTAGCCTAGAGAAGAGAAGGGTCAGGGGGAATCTTACCAGTGTGTATAAATATGTAAAGGAAGGGTGTGACAGGACCAGAGGCAATAGTCAACCAGAACCAAAAGACAGGAGGTTCCATATGAACATTAGTGAGGGCACAGATTCCCTAGAGAGGTTGTGGATTCTCCATCCTTGGATATATTAAAAAGCCATTTGGATGTGGTCTTGGGCAACTGGCTTTAGTTGTCCCTGCTTGAGCAGGGGACTTTGACAAGATGACCACCTCCAGAGATCCCTTCTAACCTCAACTATACTTTGATAGAGTGAGGAAGTGGATAAACTCTTCTTTAAATAACTTGAGGAAGTCTGTATCACAGATCTGGTTCTTATGGACACTTTAACCTACCTGTTACCACTAGAAGGCAACACAATGGGCTGCAAACAAGGAGATTTATGGAGGGAGTCAGGGTATTTCTTGACTCTGGTAATGGAGTAGGATGATGCATAGGTGGATCTGCTGCTCAATAGCATAGAATAGCCGGTTGGAGGTGTAATAATGAATGACCATGCTAGCTGTAGCTATAGTGATTATGAAGTGGAGTTCAAGTTCCTGAGACAATGGCAAACAATGAGTAGTAGTAGACTGAACAAAGACAATTACGGACCGTTGCTGAATGGAGTGTGTGATTTAATGACTATGAACACATATACAGTTGACATAATGCCTTCTTTCTTTCCATTTTCACCAAGATCTCCCAGGCCTTTGAGCTTTGTAAAGGCATTCAAAGAGGAGAACTTCCAGCAGAAGATTAGGACCAAGTCAAGATAACTTGTGAGAGCTTGACCCATAGATATCCGTGGGACGCAACAGACTGCATCCCAGGGTGCTGAGAGAGCTGGGTAATGTCTTTGCAAGGCCACTCTCTATCATCTTTGAAAGGTCCTGGAGATCAGGGAAGGTCCTTAATGACTGGAGAAAGGAAATGTTGCACCCATCTTCAAAAAAGGCTGAAAGAACCCTGGGGTCGTCATAGGCAGCAAGTTAAATAAGAGCCAGCATTGCACCCTGGCAGTGAAGAAGGTGGGCAGTATCCTGGGGTGAATGAGCAGGACCACAGCCAGGAGGTCAAGAGGAGTGATCACTGATACCCTTTCTTTCAAGACAGACATTGACATATTGGAGAAAGTCCAGTGGAGGGGCTAACAAGATGGTTAAGGGGCTGTAGCACAGTAGAGCTGGACTTGTTCATACAGGAGAAGAGGAGGCTGCGAGGGGATCTCATGACAGTTCAAAGCTAGCTAATGGGAGGTTGTAGGGAAGATAGAGCTCTTCTTGGAGGCGCACAGTAATAGCATTAGAGGTGATAGAAACAAGCTGAAACATGGGAAATTCTGATTTTATTATGGGGAAAAATATTTTCAGAGCAAGAGTGGTTAAGCACTGGAGGAGGTTGTCCAGAGAGGCTGTGGAAGCTCTCTTCCTGGAGATACTCTGACTCCAGTGGGCAAGACCCTAAGCAAGCTGCGCTAAGTGGAATGGCTTTGAAAACTTCATGACCTCTGGAGATCATGCCCAACCCACATGATTCTATGTATGATTGTGTATGTGGTATCTACTGCTTTTTCCTCAGACCTACTGCATTTTTTTCTCAGAGAGAAAGCATTTAGATTGATGCCATGATTTCTTCTTGACAGTTCATCCTGGTTGGTGCTCGTTTCTTTGTAATCTTCTGGTTCTTTGTTGAATTATTTCCCTTTCCCTCGCCCCAGATTTGAAATCTATGTTCTCTCTGCAAACCTGTAGAAGTACAAACAGAGCATGTTAGCTGTTCAGTAATGGGGTAGGTCTTTCATGTGATTCAAGATGATTTGTTAGTGTTCTTGTTTTCCTTTGTTAGTACATCTCATTTTTTGCCTGGCTTCTGATTTTTATCCCCATCTGAAATCTGTTATTATAGTTTAATAGCACAGCCAGGTTAGTACTTTCAATATGGTTCTTTCTGGTCTTGGATATTAATGAAAACCTTGTGCTTTAAGCTGATAGGTTCCTGTCTCTTTTTTTTCCCCTATACTGACATAATTTGCATGGGTGTACTTTGCCCTAGCATCATTTCTATAAAGAATTTACAGAATTCTTAATTTCTTGAATCAAGCTTGTGCAGCTACTAATCTAACAATTCATTGAAATCTAATGGTTTTATTTTGCTGTTCACTGTGTGGCAGATTGCATTCAAGATGTATTTGTTTTGCTGTTCTCAGCTTTCCTGTTGGAAACAGGAAAAATCCTGACACAGGGTTTTTTTTCAGGACCTGGTAGTGCCACTGCTTTACCCCCATATAGTACCTTTTTCTGGATCTCCAAACTCTGTTTCCTTGCCAGTTCTGAGGGAAATATGAATTATCTGTCACACCTGCAGATACTTCCTGTGGACCCCTGAGCTCTGTCTTATTGTGGCCATTTCTCTTATCATGTGAGGTTTACCCAAAAGTTTAGAGGTAATCCAATACTGAAGAGTCCTACAGTAAGGCAGTCTAACCTAGACATTGAAGCTTAGTGGTGGCAGTGGGGCTTTAGTGTAGGAAAGCATACACCGTTTTGCACTGGAAGTAATGATGTTGGCTATTCCATTGGTAGTTTCTAAGTCAGATTTGAAAAGAAGATATGGTCATAATTATGGACAGCTGAGCAGAAACATCTGTTCAGTCAACCTTTAAGCAACAACAACAGGGAGGCTGCACTAAAGAAAATACCCTTTCATTAAAAAAATAGTATTAAGCCATCATCTTGAATATTAAGCATGGACAGTTCACTTCAGAAGCTGTGGAAAGAATGCAGAGAAGGGCACCAAAATTTACATGAGCCGTAAAAAAAATTCTAAACAAATATTACCAGACTCAGGCTTTTTAATCTACCAGAACCAAATTAAATGTGAAGAGCAGCAACTAAAATAACAATCAAGTGCTGTATTTCATACCATAGACAACTAACCCATGGAAGTCTCTTGCATAGTAAAAGTTAGTGTTGATTGCTGGCAGAGTTTAACTGATATGAATAGAAGGTGGTAGATGCATATATATGAGTAGTAGCCACAGTTATATCAAATGCACTGAAATATTTATGGAAAATAAAAATCCCCCTTTTCAGTCTTATGCCAACTAAGCTAAATAGAAATAGAAATCTTTGATTTGACAGCTTTCCTAGTACTTGGCTATTATGTGATCTTTCATAAGCTTTATCTACGTGCTCTGTTCCTTGGAAGTATCCAGGGTTAGTTCAGCCTCTGATTTTATCCAATATTGTTACCATGTGGTACCACTGACATACTGACTGCTGAAAAATATAGTATCTTTGCTTAGCATTAAGTTGTGTAGCAGAAACACTGTCATCAGAAATGCAGCCATTGTTTAACAGAACTTACAGATTTTTTTTGTGACAACTACAGCTGCTTTTCCTTTTCTTACTCAAGCGCATTCACACTCATTCTCTATTATATACTTGCCAACAGTTAGAGCATCCTTTTAGTTTGGTCCCATTTATCACAATGTCTTTGAATGGTAGTTGTATAAGTGGAAAAGTGACTTTTAGATAGGTAATGGCATACTTGAACAGTCAACGGTATTCTATAGGAAATGGAGAAACTTCCTCAATTATTTTCGTACTAGAAATACATGCAAGTTCACTTAACCTTTATCAATCTGAAAAATACTTTTAAGTTTTATAATTGTCAACTATTACTTGACAGGGAGAGCTCTAGCTGTGGAGAACCGCTTGACATAATTGGTTCCCAGATCATTAGCCAAAGTAATGAACACGAGAATCATTGTTTTGCATTACTATATAGAATTTAGGCTTATGTAAGTGCAAGCAGATCTTTTAAGAGTGTCTGAAGAATGTGTCAGTCAGAAATTAAACAGTCCAGAGACTGACAAGGGCACATATAGTAATAACTACAAGTAAGAACTACTAGTAAGAACTACAGGCCTGTCAGCCTGACCTTAGTACCAGGGAAGATTAGGGAGAGGTTCATCTTGAGTGCGCTCAGAGGGCACATGCAGGACAACCAAGGGATCAGG
>NW_010524097.1:0-6549 GCF_000687285.1 Phaethon lepturus
GGTCCTTTCCAACCTAAATAATTCTATGATTCTTTCTGTGCAGAGCCAACCAATTGGGAGCAAAGCAGATCCTCACAACGGCTCACAATGCTTGACTCGGTTCACATTAATGATTACCAGCACACTGAACTTACACAGATAGCAATCCAACAGGGCCCGAAACACATGCTCCACCAAGTCTGAAGTAATGGAAACAGGCTTTCTTTAGCTGATGCAAGGAATCTACAAAATGAATTAAAATGATTCAACAAATATATTCAATACATACCAAAAACTTTTTCAGCATACGTTACAGTGATATTAAATCCAGGACTTTGGTAGCTGTTGCTCTGTTACATTCAGCTGGATTTTGAGCTAGTTTTATTCACGTAAAGGATAGTCTTATAGAATATCTACATATTTTTGAATATTAACTGACACAAGAACAAGTGTTTTCTAGTTTTTTCTTTGTTTGTGGGGTTTTTCTTTGGTTTTGTGTTTTCAGTATTAACTCCAGACTTGTCTTCACATTGCTATAACTCAGTTTACATAACACTAGAACTAAACAACTAGGCAGAGAACACAAGCTAACTCATTAAAATCCTTTGAATTTTATATTTTTAATATATATCAATATACATATATACACATATATAAAAATATATACACATATATAAAAATATATACACGCAAACACATGGACATATGCTCACACACATCCCCCCCCAGGCATATTTATTTACCTAGTTGTAATTAGTCAGTTAGTCAGAAGTTATCTTTAAAACATATTTACCATCTGTGGCAGCAAAGAGTTCATAAAGTGCCTGGGCAAGAACATTCACTACAAAAGAATGAGATCTTTTTCTTGACCAGTAAAATGTTCTTTTTGCCTGATAAAGGGGAAAAAAAAAAAAAGTTTTTCTGTCAGTAAATACAGAAGAGCATTCAAAAGATTCCCAAAGAGGTAAGAGCCACGCTCATGAAAATGTACGAGTGGATTTAGTGATATGCTAGATCAGTTCCAAACTACGTCATTAAGGAACTTTGGAAACTTGTCGAAGCAGTTATCCAGGCTCCTCTTACACTAAATATGGGGGGGTGAGGTAGCTCCAGGCTGTGTGTCATTGCATCCTCTAGTTGGTGGCTGGGGTAGGCCAGAAACTTGAAGGATAACACTCATCTAGTTCCCTCTGTTGGCTGAGAATAAGTAGGAAATAACTGATGGTCTAAGGTGACTAGCTGAGGTGTAAGCATCTGCATTTGGTCAGGGAAGTCCTGGATTGTCCTGACATTCAGCGTCCCTCTAAGTGCTTCTCAATCTTCAAATACACTTTTTGAATCATTTACTTGTAGTCTATAATTATTCTAGCTGTAATTAGCCAAGACAATATGTCTAACCCGATTAAAAGCAGGAAACAAATAAATAAGAAATCTTATTATCTACTCATCTGAATTTTGGGTATAAATCTCACTTTAAAAATAAACCCAGCATCAACACTGATATGGTGCTTATTCCTGGGAAAGAAGGATGTCTTCTACCTTACTGCTGTGAAATCGATGCAGCAGTCAAGAGGCTAGTGGAGCATTGAAAGGCATCTTGAAAACACAGTACACATGCTCATTATTCTTCAAGTACCACCCACACAAGTGTAATGGTCCAAACCCACCCTGTTTAAGATCAATCTACGTTACAAACACACTGCTAACATGGGAATGTCAGGTTATACTAGCAAAAGCATGCTGACTACACACAGCACACATCGCTCTCCTTAAGCAAAACAAGACAGGTCAGCAAGCACAGTTTTGAATCTGCGTTTTGCCACACAACCATAGCACTCACAAATCACAGCTCCGCGTGCTGGTGAATGCGTTAACGTATGATTTATCTATCCAAAGCTTTGAGAACAGTTGTGCTTGCATGTCCCCAAGTTGCATAAAACTTAAGAGTGACATTAAGTTGCAGCAAAAGCTACCTAAAATAAGTCCAAAATAAAACTTCACCTTAAGAACGTCAGAATCTTCATAAAGATCTGGAATATCCTGGAGCAAATTTCTCCATATTTTAACATCATTTAAAATAACACTCATTCCTCCACCAGTTAGAGGGTGTCTTATATTATATGCATCTCCTAAAAGAAGAACACCTAGGTAGAAGAGAAAAATTAATGGGATACTGCATGACCATTATATAATCTTAGAACTCAAACCCTCCCTTTAAAAAAAAAAATTACTAAGAATTCATTCCCACTAGAAAATAAGATGAATAACAACTACAAATTAAAAAAGAAAAAAAAAATTATATCTTTAAATTAGCAGTCTTAAGAAGGTTTTAAGATGATCGAGGTCAAAATATTTTTTCCCTATAGGTATGCATGTGGCTGGGTCAAAGAACACACACACACGTGTCAAGGTAATTTCTTTCCTTTTTTAATCAAGTTTTCCTTATAAAGACCACACTTGTATAAGCTTGAGCAACTAAGTGATTTAAACTTAAAAATAAAGTGGGCACTGATTTGAAATTTGGTGTCAATATAAACATTCCAGTTGAACTATGCCCAAGGTACACTTTTTCAAAATATTATTTTTCATAGAATTATGAGACAGTTATATTGAACAAGCAGCACACATCTATGACAACAAAGCCTTAAGTCCCAGAAGTTTGTAATTTTTTTTCCCCCTCCTTTTATTTCATGATACACACCTTTTTTGTTAACAGCTGAAGGTGGCAAGAAGCTAGCTGGCATAGTCCTTAAACGATCATTCTGAACTGCTGTGAAGAATGGTTCCTTTAAGTGATCTGCAATAACCAAATATTTTAGTTACACTACTAGAGTCTAAAATAATTTGCATACAACCCATTTTACCTCTTAGATATGTAATCCTTCTGAATTGCTAACCTTACAGCCATGAGCTGAAAAAACTTCTATTTGATGTGGAATCAAAGAAGGGTGAATAGCTACTGAAACAGTAATTGCGCACATGGAAAAAGCCCACATAGTTCAATGGATTCAATGAAATGTGCCTTTTTTGGCACATTTCATTGTGACAATTATGGATGGAAATCTTTCTAGACTTACCAGGTAGTTGTGGATGAATGTTCTCAATCATGTAGTCTTTTAAATTTTTTGGCATCTCCCCTCGAATATCAACAAGGACTCGAGTCTCAGTTGGAGAAATCCGATAGATTAGCACTGGACTAGTTTTAGCTAAAACAAGTTCAGCATAATTAGCTTTAAACTGTGGTGCATCCTTAAAAAGAAAAGAAGAGGGAGAAAGATTGAGACTGAGTAATGAAAGGGTATTAAACTTCAGATATACAAAATAATTTTCTGAAATACTTTAAAATAAAATCCCCTATCATATTGTTTGTGTTATTTTTATCTTTCAATGAACAACAGAAATGTTTTCAAAAAGACAGTTCTGTACATCAGTGTAGTTACAATTCTTTTGACAACACATTTTAATATTCCTTAGAAATTATGTTATGTGTTTCATTTGAACACCTCACTAATATTTAATACATGCCATTGAAAACCTGCAATGCAATCAATGTAGTAGCTTTCTGTAAGAATATTTTGTTTTCTTTTCATCTTTATGATGAAAAGTGGTGGGAGGGAAAGAAATACACTAATCTCTACATGACTACATGGAGATACCAACTGAGGAAGAATTATAGGGTCCTATCTAACTAGGTCTTAAGCTTAAGTTTCCCAAAGTAGAGAAACAGGAGGCACTTGGGCAGTGGTAGCTGGGTTAGGGACCCAAAAAGTGCTGGAGTTCCTCCAAGTCAGTGTTCCCAGTCCAGTGAAAGTTCTGTAGTTTTGGTTCCTTCTCCCTTAATTATTTCTGCTGTTAATGCAATGGTTAATGCAGCAGCCATGGAGGGCAAGACCCAGACAGGATTCCTACCTGCGTTCTCCAGCCACCCAGCTACCAACCTAGATTCACACTTTCTCTCTTAAAAGTTATAAGTCTGTCCTGGTTTTGCTAGGAGAGAATCATGAGATCAGTTTTCTGTTCAGGAAAGCTGCATTTTTAAGAAGACCGCAGCACCCGTTACTGTGAGAACATAGCTGTTAAGACACTTTGTTTTAGTTCATGGCCAGCCATGGTATGTGGGTTTCCATAGTGATCAAGGCCTCTAGCAGTCTTGAGAAAGCCAGGCGCTAAAACTAGGAGGAATGGAGACCAAGGCAGCTGACCCAGGCTGGCGAACAGAAGTATTCCATACCATAAATGTCACGCTCACCATAAACTGGGGAGTCTGCTGGAATGGCGCTCTCCCTCAATGGCTGCCATCCCTGGAGGGTCTTGCCCGTCACTCTGCTCCCGAGGCCTGCTCTCCCTGTGCTAGAGCTGTGCTGCTCGCAGCGTTCGCCAACCAGCGTTTGCTGCCGGGAGCGCGCAGCTCGCAACCACTACCTGGGCTGAGTATAATCCTGTGTACTTTACATTGCTTCGGTATTAGTTTTATTAAATCTGTTTCTATTTCAACAGGCAGCAGCACAGTTTGGGTATTCTTCTAGAGTATGAAACATAGGTGGTTGGACCAACAGCTGCTAGGATGATCTGAAACTAAAGATTTCTGCTCACTGAACAAGTGCCCTAAGTATTGTGGAAACATGAGTGTCACCATCTAAGCTATCGATACCTTAACGCAAACCAGTCAAAGCACCTATATCCAGGGAAACAATTTTACAAATTGGGTTCAAACTTTACAGTGGTGCCTACCTCTACTCCAGAAATTAGTGCCATATAAGATATAGCACCACCTTATATGAGATAGTGAAACTTTTTTTTCCTTTAAAAAAAGAAAAAAAGTAGTATTTTCTATGAACTGCTCTAGTGAGTCCAGTGCTCAGTTTAAACTAGCTATTGAATCCTAATCCATTTTTTTTAAACCCTCCCTTGTTCAACTACATGCTTAATATTAACACTGTACTCCACTCTTAGAACCATAAAATAATATCCACTAAAAACAAAAACCAAAATCAAAATTGGCTTACAATTACTTAAAAGTGTTTCAAGAGTTGAAAATCTGATCTGTAACTGTATCAAATATGTCAAGTCTGACACAGCAAGCTCAGCTATCATACAGCTGAGATGGAGTATGCAATCAATAATTTAAGAGTTAAAAACACAGACCAAAATTTCTAAGCACTCCTCAAGGGACACAGAAACTGATAGAACAGCTGTATAAATATTGAAAAGCGTAGTTCTAACACATTCTGTTGGAAAGGATAATTAACAACAATATATTCAGTGAAATTCAGACCCACATTAAGAAGCGGTAACATATTGGCTTACATAGTATCATACATAAAAGTTACCTTCAAAATGCAACCAACAAAATGGGACGAGACAGTAACTTTGTTGGAGACCAAGTGTTTTCTAAACTTGGAGAAAAGTCCATCAGCTACAACAGTAAGTGGTGCATGAAGTTCCTGTAAAATAAAGAAAAAATAAAATGTGACATTTTCAGTTTTGTTTCAGAACAGTGGGAAACAATTCCCAAGCTCTCATTTTCAATTGTACATTAGAAGTTCTACAAAACAACAAACATATAAGAGGATCACAGACTTTATTTATAATATATGTGTTAAGAAATAGAGTATTTTTTGCCTTCCTCATATTCATATTTAATTCTATTTCCTCTAAAACATACTCCAGCTTTTTTAGACATGCAATCAGATAAGATAGTTATGGGGACTGTGTAGGAACTGGGATAAAAAAAGGCAAGAAACTAGAGTGGCTGCTCCCTTCAGCCTATAATGTTCTTCAGAAGGAAAAAGAAAATGAAGAAGAAATTTTAAATTAAAAAACCACGCATAAGCAACTAAGCAAAAATAAACTGAAGCGTAATAAACTGAAATGCAGGAAGCATGGCAAAGTCTTTAAAAGACCAAGCAGTGTCCTCCGAGCAGTTCCTAGTATACTTTGGAATTATAAGAATAAATAGCATATATAGCCAAAATATAAAATAAAATCCGAGTAAACTGATCAGGTTCAGCCTGAATGTATGTACAAATTCCTTAAGTTTAACACATACATTGTTCTCTAATATAAGCAAAGTATTTCAATTATTAAAATCTATTTTCAACCAATTTACTGTTAAGGTACTTTAACAACATTATTATACTAGAGAGAATTTAGATGTTGCTGTTGATGGAGTGACCACATCAGTGGACAAGGGAAGAGCTACCAATGTCATCTACCTGGACTTCTGTAAGGCCTTTGATACGGTACCCCACAACATTCTTCTCTCTACATTGGAGAGAGATGGATTTAATGGGTGGACTGTTGGGTGGATGGGGAATTGGTTGCATGGTCGCACCCAAAGGGTAGTGGTCAATGGCTCAATGTTGATGGAGTGACCACATCAGTGGACAAGGGAAGAGCTACCAATGTCATCTACCTGGACTTCTGTAAGGCCTTTGATACGGTACCCCACAACATTCTTCTCTCTACATTGGAGAGAGATGGATTTAATGGGTGGACTGTTGGGTGGATGGGGAATTGGTTGCATGGTCGCACCCAAAGGGTAGTGGTCAATGGCTCAATGTCCAGATG
>NW_010524097.1:6937-16412 GCF_000687285.1 Phaethon lepturus
GGCAGATGATAACAGGCCAAGTGGTGCAGCTGACATGCCCGACAGATGGGATGCCACCCAGAGGGACCTGGACAAGCTTGAGGAACGGGCCCCATGAACCTAATGAGGTTCTACAAGGCCAAGTGCAGAGTCCTGCACCTGGGTCAAGGCAACCCCCGGTATCAGTACAGGCTGAGGGATGAAGGGATTGAGAGCAGCCCTGCTGAGGAAGACCTCAAGATACTGGTGGATGAAAACCTGGACATGAGCCAGCAATGGGCGCTCGCAACCTAGAAGACCAACCATATCCTCAGCTCCATCCAAAGCAGCATGGCCAGCAGATTGATGGAGGTGATTCTGCCCCTTGACTTTGCCTTCGTGAGACCCCACTGGGAGTCCTGTGTCCAGCTCTGGAGCCCTCAGCACAGGAAAGACATGGACCTGTTGGAGCGGGTCCAGAGGAAGCCACAAAAGTGCTCAGAGGGATGGAACACCCCTGCTGTGATGGCAGGCTGAGAGAGTTGGGGTTGTTCAGCCTGGAGAAGGCTCTGGGGAGACCTTACTGCAGCCTTCCAGTACTTAAAAGGGGCCTATGAGAAGGATGGGGACAGACTTTTTAGCAGGGCCTGTAGTAATAGGAGAAGGGGTAATGGTTTTAAACTAAAAGAGGGTAGATTCAGACTAGAGATAAGGAGGAAAGTTTTTCACAATGAGGGTGGTGAAACAGTGGCACAGGTTGCCCAGAGAGGTGGTAGATGCCCCATCCCTGGGAACAGTCAAGGTCAGGTTGGATGGGGCTCTGAGCAGCCTGGTCTAGTGAAAGGTGTGCCTGGTCATTGCAGGGGGGTTGGACTAGGTGACCTTAGAAGGTCCCTTCCACCCCAAACTATTCTAGAATTCCATCATTCTATGATACGTTTCCTTTTACCTACAGCTTTCTCCATGTCAGTATATTCAGTGATATAACAGCAAGTGACTACAGATTTATATTGTGCATTAGTCCTTAGGCCTCCAATAATCTCATATATCTGTCATGAGCAGTGAAAAAAAAGTTTTCCTTAAGTTTTCAGGGTGTAACAAGGCAAAAAAAAGCACACTGTGTTTCATTAGTACTCCTGGAAAATATTTTACTATTGGATAGAAGCATCTGGTGAGCCAGTATGTGAATGGGTTCCTCTGCCAGCAGTTCTGTCCTGCATAGGGATGGACTTAGTCACTTGTGGCACGCAATCCTTACATCTTTTGCTGTGTGAAGGGAAGTTGGACAAAATCAGATCAGAGTAGAGCTGTGTAAAATAATATACCTTTATGCTGTCTGAGCTCTTACAGAATTGAGCTCTTGAGTAGAGGTAATGAAACCTCTCCCCTATGGATTCTTGTCTCAGATGATTATTCCTGCGATTACAGCAAGGTTACCTGCCTGTAAGGGTTCCCTGGTGTCTAATGATCTGAACACTCATGCTACAATTTTTCCACAATCAACATACTAAGACCTTTACTCTATTCAGGTGCCTGGTTTTGATAAATTTTATAAGTTGACTTTTAGCATACTGGTTAATCTCAACCTCATGTAAGAGAATAAAAATCTCAAATGCAATGTGGTGGACAACAGGGATGGAAAGAACAGAAAAACACAGGCACACAACAGATCAGCCTCCTTTCTTTATGAAAGCAGGCTAAGGAATATAAACAGGCTTTGGTTTTTGTTGGTGGGGGTTTTTTTTTCCTCCCACTAAGTAGCTTCCCAGCTGTGAAAAGTCACAGGTAGGGAAACATGGTTAAGAAGAAATGTTTAGCGGAAATTTCTTGCACTAGATTTCTACAATCAAAGGAGATCTAGGCCGGCAAAGGAAACAGCTCTTTCCAGCCACAGAACTTCAGCATTCAGAGCAAAACGTGAATTTGCTTAACCCCATTATACAGATGGGAAACTCAAAAGGCTTAAGAACATCATCCACACCCTCAGGAAAGATGCAAGCTAAAACACTGTTCACCCTACTGCTGGTCAATAAGTCATACTTAAAATTACAATGACATCCACAAATGTGTAAAGTTTAAAAACAAATCTCAAAGCAAAATATGTACTTCCCCCTCCATCCCCCAAAACAAGAGAAAAAAAACCACACAAAAAACCCCACCTCATCTACATTACTGGATGATAAATCCAATTGGATTTAGGGAGAAAAACACCCAAACCACCCCACACCCTCAAAACCCTCCTCCTCTCCAAACTCCCAATCTTTCCAGTACCCATGAGCGATTCAGTGGCTTATTCTACTAGAGCTGATTTCCTAATATAGTTTTATCCATTTTACATGACATGTAAGACAGACCAAGGAACAGGACTTGGAACCCTGCCTTCCTCCAGCTACCTCAAGAGGGACCAAGGATGTTGTTTCCACTCAGCTCTTACAGCTTCCTACTTACAGCACTTTGCCATCAAGTGGGCTGAAATGCCATTTGCCCGAGGAGGGTCTAAAGCCAGCTACTTCTCCTATACCTTGGGCAAATACTTTTAAAAGACTCTTTTACATATGGTTTTATACCACCATTTCCATTTCTAAATGACCTAAAGATGAGAGATTTTGTTAGTAATGCTCAGAGGAGGATCTTCAACTACTCAGGAACTTTCTTAATCTTTTATGGAGAGGGCAGCAGCATACAGGCAGGAGATTCCTGTCTCCCCCATCAGAGCATATCTGAATGCACTGGCTACATAACTTTAGGCAACAAAGGGATTTTAAAGTCAACAAAGAGATTACAAATTTGGCTTTTCTAGAGAATAGGCAGTATATCCACAACTTCAGCACATAACTTCCACCTAGACTGGTCTTTCCTAAGCTTTTTATTCTAAGTTCACACAGTTTCATAGCATTTAGCCAGCAGTTTAGCATTAGCTGAGGCAAAGAACATTAATCAAATCAGTGAAACAATTAAAATAGACCAGAACTCTTTCTGTGATCCAAGAAATGACGGGACAGAGCTATCTCTATGAATAGGCACCTATCTTCTTATTTTCAGACACCTCGGTGGTGGAAGTAGCTGTGGAAATGGAGACCATTACACACAGGCAAAGCACAAATGGAGAAAAGCAAATTTCCCCAGTAACTCTCAAAAGATTTTAAGCTTCAGACATATGGATATTGAAATAAATAAACTGAATTCTCCAGAAACACTAAAATCAGAAGCTGCACAAGAAGTTATAACAAGAATTACCATATGCCGGCACTGTATCCACTAGGAAGTAGTCTCCCTTTATGAAAGCTTTTACTTTCTTGATAATTGCATTATTTCTGCACCAGTGCTCCAAAATAGAGGTTTTAAAAATTTATATATATATACACACACACCCCCCAACCCTGGATTTTATTTAACAAAGATCGTAACAGAAAACTGTCTTACCTTAGTGTCTCCGGTTTCTTTGTCCTTGTACTGAACACCCACGACAGAGTCATCTTCCTCAAGCAATTGTAACACAGTCCCCTCAATGAATTTTGTACTGAAATAAAATAGAGGGGTCAGAACAAAATGGAAGAGGATTAATGATGCCAACATTTCAAAGCACTAGACACAGAAGGGAAACCAGATTTTCACTAATCTTGTCTCTGCTGACACAAACAGCTTTTCTAAATTTTACAAAGATGTGTTCTTGACCACTTTCAGAAGCCACATTAAAAGTCAAAAAGTGCTTGTCATTAATTTCAGTTCAACACTACCACTTAGTTTGATACCTGAGAATATTCTAAAACTGTAGTGTTTATCTTAGACACTCTACCACTTGGCAGAATCCCCAGCTGTGCTTCAAGTGCTCCGTGGCCATGTGAGAGATGCAGAGAGGAGTTTGACACCTAATAACGGTCAGAAACCAGGCAGCTGACTGAGTCATCCCTGCTAAGTGGTGGGAAATGCTGACAGTGCAGGTGAGACCTAATTCCAAGCAGAATGCAGGAGCAAGATCCAAAGTAGCACTTCAACACTTAACATGTACACTAGATAAAAGTGAGGTACCTAATTCTCAGAGTCGTCCAAAATAATCTAACCAACCTGCTTGAGACAAAGACATCTAGCTTTTCACCTCAGGAATTCAGGAAACACTTTTTTTTTTTTTATTGGCTATTTATGCTTTTAAAGTTCTGCTAATGCTTATGTTTGGAGTTTGAACTGAACATCCCTTACCTCTATCCTCCCAACCAGAGCTATTTGGGGTTCGCAAATTAAATCTCTGTAAACTTTTATTCCTTGTTGGATCTGAGCTGTTCCCAACAGTTCAGACTTAGCAGCTCAAAATGGACACACTCTCCCCCTCAAAAATGTTTTCATATCCAGATGGAATTCCACAGTTTGGAGAAATGAGCTAAAGATCCACATGAGAATACAACAGCTTGATATTTTAGGCTCTCAGAGGGAACATGAGCAATGACTTCATGTCTTTTCTACATGTCAGTCAGCACAGACATTTCAGAGCAGGCAACAGGGAGATTGGCTGTATCAAAATATGAATGGTTATGCATAAGCACACAAACAGGAACTTCAACAGCCAAGGAGTGCAGCAATATGTAAGGTTAATA
Organism: Phaethon lepturus; assembly: GCF_000687285.1. NCBI lineage: Eukaryota > Metazoa > Chordata > Aves > Phaethontiformes > Phaethontidae > Phaethon > Phaethon lepturus. The sequence continues at coordinate 11,485 of NW_010524097.1, forward strand.
GAAAGTGAGTCAGAGTTCTGTAGATCTTATCAGATTTGAATTTCTTTTAGAGTTGTCATTTCAGTTATGTAAGTGTTCACTTCTTTTAGTTTTTACCCACTATAAAAACAATTAACTAATGACACCCTACCTCTCTCCCCTGCAAAATTAATTTTACTCATCTGAAATAAATTCATATTGCCTAGTAACTAAAAAGAGGATATTAATCAGTAATAATTATCCGCTACATTTTCACAAGCTTTGAGATGAAAACAAAACTTCATAGCACAATTCAGAGCTCTTGATCTCTCTTGCACCTCAATTTAACATGCAGTTTTCTATGCTACAATTAAAATGGAAAGCAAACATATACAAAATGAACATTAAAGACAGTGTGGATAAAGAGGAAAGAATTTAATTCTCGTCACAAACATTACCTTTTCTAAACTTCTGCTTCAAACACTTTGTATAGCTACTGGAGTTTTCCCACAAGTTGAGCAAAGAGGTGACCAAATTTCACTGAACTTGGAGACTCAACAAGAAAGCTTTAGCTTTTATAGCTAGTAAACACAGTTGTCATTAACTTTAACTGTGCTGAAGTTAAATCTGTATCTTTTAGTGTCACTTTTAGTAATTCGTATGATATAACAGATATGATAGGAGAAAGCAATTTTCCAGTTCAGAATAAAGACATGTAAGGTAAAAAGATGATAATGCCATGTTTCCCTTGTAAGCATTATTTGGGGGAGGGGAGGAGGGAGACAAAACAAAAGAACAGCCCACAGAAAACAGCACAGAGAATCTATTCTGTTTCAATAAGTTTCCTTCTCATCTCTTGTATAAGAGAAAGAAGTCAGTTAAAGAGGAAATACCAAACACTAATTTTTATTTCATTAGGAATACAAGGTGTCTTCAAGATTCTGAAGAACAGAGGTTAGTAATTGGAAAGAGCTACTTAGTGTTTTTAGTGTTCCTTTCTAGTTATTTTGCTTGACTTCTTATCAGAAAAAGCGAAACAACACGCAAATGTAAAAGAAGCTTCATTTCTAGCATTCTGGATAACAAATATATGTCCCTGCGCATTGCAGGGGGGTTGGACTAGATGTTCCTTCTAACCCAAACCATTCTATGATTCTCAGAAATTGTGTCAGATTTGCTATTTGTTTCTTAACCAAAGAAGTTCTAAGCATTGCTCAGGGAGAAGAGGCCACTGCTTTTGGTAAGATGCCAAACCCAAGAATCAGTGGAAGAGAATCAACCCTTTAGCCTTGAACTGTTCTCTCATATGGATGGGTCAGTACCTTGCCTAATATTTAAAGCCTATATTCCCGTAGTTTAAAGATTAACTTGTCCCAAAGAGTAACGTATGATGTAGAAGCAATTCATGAGCATGCCTACAGAAAACAGAATGAGTAACTATAGCTATTACTTTCTCTCAGTCTTGTTCATTGCAGCCCTCTGTGTTGGGACAGAGTGAAACGGTTAAGGAATCTCACGGATGCTGGGAACAGTGCTGAATCTCTGGATCCCAGCTGTGCCCTTCATAAGGTGACTCACTTGGGCTCTGCCATAGCTGCCCTTCGGAGACCCATGATGAACTGGCCATGATGAAAAGATCTTCCACTCGCCACACGGCCATCCCCAGACGTTGGGTAAGGAATTTCAACCTCCAGGTTGCTCTCTATGTCATGAATTATGTAACCATTTACTATTTGTGAATCAATACCTTCTACTGTATCTGCAAAATATAAGCCAATAGATGAGTTCAAAAAGTCTTTAAGAAAGCTTAATCGTGTATGAAAAGTATTTCTTTACATAGAGTCCAATTTTCTTAAAACATACATGTTGACAAATGAATTTTTTCAAAATGGCAGACTGGAAATATGCAAGCAATTTTAATTCAAATATTAAGTGTAGATAATGTATTTCTTCATTTTCCCTGTAAGCATGCGTTTTCTAAAAACATAATTGAGTGTAGTACCTTTTGTGTTATATTCGTATTTTGAAATGCACTCACCTTCAAGACCCAGGTCTCTAAGGGCATTAAAACCTCCAGGCTGCAACAATTCTCCAACTATCCTGTCAGGTTCTTTCAGATCCCTCTCTATCACCGTAACTTTTCTTCCATCCCTCGAGAGCACTGTGGCCAAGGAAGAACCAAGGACTCCTGATCCCACAATGATAATTTCTGGATCGTATTGGGATGATAATGCTGCATTTGGAGCAGTCTCTGGCAGATACACATCTGAGAAGTTTACTTCTCTTTTACCCTTTAGAAAAGAAAGCCAACAAAGTTACATGTGCTGATGCATCCATACCATAACCCCATCAGATGGCTGACTTTGGACTAGTTCTACTGTGACCCAGGGGACTGAGAGCGCGTCAGTAGTTGGAGAGCAACTTCCAGTTTAGTTTTGTCCAAAATGAAATAAGTTGTACTCTACAATGGAACAAAAACATAAGCAGAGAAAAGAAAAAACAGCACCCCCTAAAAAAAAAAAAAATAAAATCAGGATACTTGCTTAAAACTGCCCCACTGATCAAAGATAAACCACTAACATAGTCTCAGAGAAGCTGAAAGTCAAGTTCCTATAAAAGGCAGTAAGCCAAGGCTGTCCCATATTCTTGGTCTATAAAGTAACATACCAAAGCCTTCATACTAGTGAGCTACTACCACAAGGAGACCTTAGCACTTTGCAATGAAAAGAATTCACTGGAAAAGCTACTTCCCTTTAATTTTACTGTAAGTAAACCTACCTACCAAAAATAACAGCTTATGGTAATACTCAGCATGGAAAAGTGTCAGCAGAAGCAGCTACCTGGGAAATGTTATAAAGAAGTGGTCCTGAAATGAAAATTCCTCAGACAGTCGAAAGTATAGGCAAAATTACCATTTGCATACATGTAGAACTGTTAAGAATTAACACACATCAGATTACATATGTTAACATATAAACTGGTACCTAAAGACCAGCTATGTTATAGTATCTTCCCAACAGCATCTAACCACACACACTTCAAAGTGAAAAAAAATTGTAAGGGGAATTCCAGTGCAAACCTGCAAGTCATTTCTCCAGCTGGTAGAATGAAGAATAGAGCCCGATTCACTCTTTCACAAATGCCTCAGCACTGCAGTGCTGACAGTGGTAAAAATACAATTGCATCAGTGAAATGAATGCCCAGAACACCACCACCACCAGGATTTCTGGTGAAATAGTGTCATGTTTATATCTACAACTCAACAAGGGAGTGCAAAACTAACTATCTCAAATCAGATAATACAAGAAATTGTGGTAAAGGCAGCGTTTACCAGAAAAAAATAAAATAAAAAAAAAAATAAGAACCTTTGACTCGCAACTAAAAATAGCTTCAAGTTCTTTTGTGCAAGGGGTCAGTGCCCAGCTGCAAATGCACAGAAATACACAGTAAAGGAGCCAAATAGTGCCAGCCCACAGACGTACTGAATATGCATGTCCAGTGAGTAGTCTTTGATGGCAGTACTCCAGCTAAGCTCCTGCCATGAACTAAGCTCTCTCCACTGTCTCACAGCAAGTCTTACGCAGGGCTCAGTGGAACAGACTGACCATCTGAGCTCAGGTCCTGTAGCTATTGTACAAGCAACAGTTTAGCAATAATTTTGAAATAACTCTATCTGCAGTTGTCTAGACATATGTGATTTATACAGAAATATTAGGAAGCTGATGACAGAATAGCTGAGGTTGGAAGGGACCTCTGGAGGTCACCTGGTCCAAAGCCCCCCTGCTCAAGCAAGGTCAGTTACAGCAGATTGCCCAGGACCACATCCAGTGGAGTTTTGAGTATCTCCAAGGTTGGAGACCCTACAACTCCCCCCTGGGCAACCTCTTCCAGTGCTTGGTCACCCTCACAGTGAAAGAACTGTTTCCTGATGTTCCTGGAACCTCCTGTGTTTCAGTCTGTGCCCATTGCCTCTTGTCCTGTCACTGAGCATTGCTGAAAGAGCCTGGCTCTGTCCTCTTCCCACCCTCCCTTCAGGTATTTATACACACTGATAAGATCCCCCTGAGCCTTCTCTTCTCCAGACTGAACAGTCCCAGTTTTCTCAGCCTCTCCTCATAGGAGATATGCTTCTGTCCTTCATCTCTACAACAGGCTGGCAATTGAAGGTATTTTTCTCCTAGCATAATAATCCTTTACTACAAATCTTTCTTCAAACACATTTGATTCTACAACCCCCCTTAATCTATCACTTCAATGTTTCCCTGTTTCTCTTGTCATCCCACACTAATGCTAATAACTCCTTTAGAGGCACAGCAGTCAGAGAGGAGAGCAGGAAGTCGTTGCACCCCACATGCCACATCCGAATTAAATTTACCTTTCTGGATTTGGGTTGTTCGACTTGAGATCCTGGGGTGGGTTTGGCCCAGAAGAAGCCAACAAGTGGTAAAGCTGAGAGAACATCAGAGAGCATCCTCAGGTCGGTCTTCCGCTGCTGCTGCTGCTGCTTGGGCCCCCTGAAGCGGTACCTGTACGACAGCAGCAAGCCAAGGGAGAAAAACACTAACACGGAGAGTAATACCTCCTTATTAGCGTAAGTCATGAGGTCTCCACACTTTTTATACACGTAGATGAAGGAGGCGATACCCAGAAAGGTCCACATCGTGAGGGGACTGCTCACTGCTCCTGGTTGTTTCCTCCAAAGCTTTCCCGCTGACAGATGCTGCCCCAAACGGGTTTTAGCACAAGGTATGAAAAATACACGTATAGAAACACAAAGGCTTCCGTAGCGATGGGAGGGAGAAAGATCTCAATGAAAAAGGATGGAGTTCCACAAAAACCCTGTAGAGGAACAAGCGCAGCCGCGCCGGACTGACACAGAAGCCCGGAGGGAGGTTCCAGAAACGCCCCAAAAAATCAGTGTAAAACGTCTTAAAAAATGACCGAGCTCCGCACAGCACCGTAAGAAACCG
>NW_010524098.1:0-640 GCF_000687285.1 Phaethon lepturus
GAAGGCGATGGGGGCCCTTGGACCTCATAAGAGGATGGAGTGGGCTTGGGTCAGGGGGCTGGCTGCTGGGGCAGCAAGCAGGGCTGGCTGGGTTGAGGGAGGGCAAGCTGGCTCTGGGGGCAGCAAGCAGGACCGCTGACAGTGCCAGGCGCTGTGGGTGAGCGTACAGAGAGCTGTAAGTTAGCCTGTGGTAAGGGGGCTTAACAAGCCCAGGGTGAGTCTTTGCTGTTCCCTTCAGAGAAACATAATGCGACGTTTCAAACCCAACAGCTTCTGCCCATGAGGCAGGAGGAATCTGCAAGGGGCTGCCCAGCTCATCGCACAGAGCGCACCGTGGTTGTACAGAGTGCGAGCCTGGGCGATGCTGCAGAGCAGAGTCCCACCTCCGTCCTGTACCCCTTGTGATGAGGGGGGTACGCACCAGGGAAGGGGTCCCTGCTGGGAAAACTGCTCCGAACCACCAGTTCGGCTGGTGCCACGGGGACCGGCTCCTCCATCGCAGCAGAGCGGGGCTGGTGAAACTGAGAAATGGGAAGGCCATAGCCAACTGTTTAAATGAGAAGCTGAAGGAAAGTCAGTGGGTGTAGAAATTCAGACTCGCACCCCTGGTGAGGAGGATGTGGCCACTACCCAGGGAAAG
>NW_010524098.1:671-8850 GCF_000687285.1 Phaethon lepturus
AAATGGTGCAGCTGCAATCAATAAGGTGAGTTTGACCACGTGTATTGCTGGCAGACCCACAGGAATATTATTAAGCAACAAAGCAAGGGCAAAACTGAAGGGTGCTTCTGTCCCTATAGGAGAAGCTTAAAAATAAAATAACATAATGGCAGGCTTTCCCATTGCCCTGAATGACAACCCCAGCATTACTACAGATTTCCTGAGAAAGGAAATCCCAGATGCCAATAGGAAAAATATAGAGCCAGGGCTGTGTTACTGACCTCTGATCAGGATAAAGGTAACGATCAGCAAATATAAAATGAGATTAGAGAAGCTAGTCAGCTCAGTGATCCACCAGGGAGGAAAAAAGTACTTTCGGATACAATAATGAGTCTCCTGGATCAAGGAGTGCTGGAAGCGGCTGCTCTGGGTTCGGTGGGGCATGGTGCACAGGACCTGCTTCACAAGGTGTTCGTGGGAGAGCTGCTCTCTGCTAGTGACCACAAAACAACCAATTTAGTTCTGTAGTGGGAGAGAGCACACGAAATAAATCCAGTGTGTGGCTCGGCAATTTCAAGAAAGGGAACTATTTAAAAATAAGGTGATTAGTCAATAACAACAAAACAAAAAGGAACAGACAGAAAGCAAGGAGCCTGCAAGCAGTCTGGAGGCGATTAAAAAATGCTCCATTAAAACCCAAGTAAAACATGTGCCACAACTCAAAAATAACTAAGAGGTCCTAAAAAACACCCTGCCTGACTCACTGCTAAGGTTAAAGAGGTATCACAGGGAGAAGGTCAGCATTTTAAAAGTGGAAAGGTTTCCCACATGAGGAGAAAAGGAAAAAACATAAAACATAGCAAGTAAAGTGTAGACAGAAAATTAAAAGAGCTAAAAAAGAGCATGAAGAGTTCCTTGCAAATTTTTTTTTTTTAGGTTTTTTTAGATATATCAGAAGTAAGCAGCTGGCTAGGGAGCCATTGCTCAGTACAAAGGTGCAATAGAGCACCAGGGAGGATAAGGCATGACAAGGCAGCTTAGGCACGACTTTGTGTCGGTCTTCACTGCAGCAGGTATTTGAGAGATCCTCACACCCAGTTCATTCTTTGTAGCCTGTAAGTTAGAGGAATTAGATCCATGTGACTTTACGAATGGCTACTCTATCAGAGGACTGGCAGGTTGCTGAAGCAGCTCCCACCTACAAACCAGGCTCTGGAAGGGGAGCCTGGGAGCTAGAGGCGAGTGCCCGCTCCGTCCCTGCTGGGCTGGTCGGGGCTGCACCAGCCGCGAGCACACGGGCAGACAGGCGGGGGGGGCAAAGGCAAGCGAGCACACGGGCAGACAGGCGGGTGGGAAAGAGCCAGCAGACACGGCTGCCGGAGGGGGAAAGCGTGCCTTGCCGGTGTGCTGGGACGCCAGGAAAATGCCGGCATGCACAGGTATTAGGGACAGGGAAAACCCACAGGCAGAGCAGATGGATGTTTTCACAAACATTTTGGCAAAGTTATTTTTAAAAATTCACATAGCCATGGGGTTAAAACAAGGATCCTTTTATAGATTGAAACCTAGTTAAAAGATATTTCTGTCTTGTGAGTAGCAAAGAGCAGGGTTTAACAGACAGTTTTTGGGGGGCTGCCCAAGAACCTCTGCTGGGTCCGGTTTTATTCAGCACCTTCATTTGTGGCGTTGGGAAGGGACGGGACAGCAAAACCTCCAGGTTTGTGGATGATGCTAAGCTCTCTGGGGAACTAAAATGCTTTGCCTCTGACAAAGGGCTCCAGAAGAACCTTGCAAAAGTGAGCGAGCGAGCAGAAAGGCTGCCGGGATGGATGTGCCAGGGAAAGCTGCAGTCTGGTGCCAGAGGCCTCTGAAAGCTGTCTGGGCTTAGCATGGGTTGGAGGAGTCCTCAACCGGGTGACCTACCTCCCTCCATCATTGTCTAACTGGACAAACGTGTCCCCGCTCTAAATTTGTGAGCCATTAACGTAGCAACAGGCTGTTTCTCTTTTTCTCTCCCCTGAGGCTGAGACCTCATAAGACTAGAGGATACAGAAATGCTTGAGGCAGTGATAAATCTTCTTTAGTGGGCTTTTATTTCCTTTTCTTTCACAATATTTTCTTTAGTTTCCTAGCCAAATTTTTTCTAAGGAAAGATTTCTGACTTCCTTTGAGCCACAGCTCAACATCTGTCCACATTGGGGGCTGAAGTAATACACTGTTAAGGGGTTTTGATGTCAAGCCCAAAACCCCACCAGGGATTTATGCAGCTCTCCCCTTTCCTCCCTCCTCCTCTTCAAACAGCCTTTCATTTGCTCTCACTAATTGTGCTGTCATGCCTTTCTTTTTTCCCCCCAGTTGTGCAGACAGCCTTTCACGCAGACAGGTTTCGGTGACAGATGCCTGTGCCACGAGCTTTCCGAGGAGGTGGGTTGCGCTGCAGAGCGTGCGCATCGTCCGAATGTGCCGAGCTGCGCTGAAATTATCCAGGCACCCATCCAGCCGGGGGACGGATTAGGCAGCGGCTTCCCTGCCCCCCGCCCCGAGTTGCTGCTGGATAATCGCTGCCGGTCGGGAGAGCCCCGCCCACAGGCACGGCTTGCTGCTCTAAGTGGGCAGGAAAAGGTTAGCTGAGCATCTCTTGGAAAAAGGAAGGGGAGAGTCTTCAGGAGGACAGGTCGGGGACAACAGATACTGCAAAGCCCCGTGTCCCAGGGGAGGTGGCTGCAGCGAGAGGAGCGCAGCCGGGACGGGGAGGACGCACAGAGCCCCTCGGGGCTGCGGCCCCTTCCTCGGGCATGCGCAGCGGGAGTCCTACGGGTGGCTGCGAAGACCAATGCTCTCGACTTGCATGAAATTGTGCGACAGGGCTCAGCCCTGGGGACTCTCTAAATCAACCTGCTCAAATGGAAATACGCTCTCAGTCCTTGCCAACAAAAGAACACCGCTGTTGAGCAGCTACCAGATCTGAAGGTGTCCGGGACACCACCAGAAGTTAATCCTGGAGAGCCTGAACGCTTGAATTTCCTCAAAGTTGTGTTTGTGCCCAGGGAAGACTTTGTCCTTGGCAGGAAGGCTGGGATATGCACATCTCGAGTTCATAGATGATCCTTATCCTGTTATCTCTGATTTCCAGCTCTTCTTTTGGTCAGAGGATAGGGACAGTGAGGCGCTAACCCCGATTAGCAGCCAGCTCACAGAGCGCTCCTCAGAGGGAGCTGAGTGCCCAATTTGGGGACCCCGGCAGACCTGCCTGGGTCCCCTGCTGCCCCTTTCCCCACGGAGTGCCTGTTGGATGCTGCTGTTGGCCGGAGGAAGCCTGGCAGCTCTGCGCCCCTCCTGGTGCTCCCCGGGTCCCCATCTCCTCCCCACTGCAAAGGAGGTAGATAGCTGCAAAAGCCACTGGGGTCTGTGCTAAGGGGTCAATACTGTGCCAGAGCCAGAGAGGGAAGTGAACGAGATGTTTATCCCTTTTTTATCCCATTAGATTTTTTTTCTTGTGTTTTAAATGCCCGTGTGCAAAGATTTCCAAGAGAGATAGAGAAGCATTTTATCTGTCCCAGGGTCCGCAGACCTGCACAGGGACGGTCGGGGAGGTAACAGGGTCGGGGGCACTCACACTGACACAGCACTGAATTGCAGGAGGTTTTAAGTGAAGTTACAGTGCACAGTCATGGTGGACTTTTTAAAAGCACTGACAAGCCACCCCCACACCCCCCACACTTACGTGTGCCCCTGTAGTGTGCCATAGCCAAAATCTGAATGACGTAAGAAGTAAGTACAAATCTTGGCTTGCTATTGCTGGTCCAGACTTAAGCAAGCAGCTTGTATACAGGCGCCGTGAAGTTTGAGGGGCCGCGTGTACCATCACGGAGCCCTCAAGCTCCAGCCCTGGTAACGTGATCGAGGTGACGGACTGAAAGAGAGGGAAGTGTCCGTCCCCGCCGCAAACGCTCCCACAGCTCTGCAGAGAAATGTGGGCGTGGGGGTCCACGTCACCCCTGTGCTTGTGAAGGCAGCAAGCTCAAGGACTGGATCCTGCTTAGTCTCTGCTTGGGGGGATACTGGGCTGGATGAAAGGAGCCAGGATACATGAAATACGATAACTGGAAAAAATACAAACCAGAAGATGGGCTCTTTAATGCACTGCAGATCCAGCAAAACAACCAGAGCCGAACAAAAAACATTCCTCGTATAGGAACAAAGATACCGGCTCGATCCAGGGAGAACCTGGAAGGAGAAGGGTGTGCTGAGCCGTGTTTTGCTGTTGCGTGTCTCCAGGCACTGCGGGGATCAGACCCAAGCCCAACATGCGGCGGGGGCTTTCTCCTTTCACTGTCTGTCTCCCGTCCTCTCCAAAGTGCTCCTTCCAGCACATGCACCTCCAAGCTCCCCAGGTTCGGTGTCTATGTCCTGCATCCCTTGTTCTTCCTGCTCTACCTGGCCTTCTCACTGCTTCTGCCTCTGGCCTCTGCTCCCCCAGCCCTGAGGTCTTCCCTCGGCGTTTGAAAGAGCAGAAGGAGAGTTGCTGTCACCTTTAGTAATAGGAGTAAAGCAGGGACAGAAGAGTAAGGTCTCTCCAAACACCACTATGCTGATGGTTTGCAAAAGGAGTTGCTCTGACAGGTCATCCACCTGGGAAAGCCCGTTGTACGTATGGAGACAAGATACCTTGGGATGGGCTGGGAGTGAGAGCTGAGGTGCAGTACTGGGCAACACAGAAACCACCACTCTGTCCCTGGGCCTTCCCGAACAAATTCAGCCTCTGGGTAAGCAGGAATCACATTATTACCTTTACTGGGGAGCTTCTCCAGTTGTCTCCAGGCCCTTTTGAGCCACTGAACTCAGCTCTCCCCACAGGGAATCGTTTTCTCCTTGCCATAACAGCAGGAGCTGCAGGGAGCTGGCGGTTGTCAGGAGCCATTCCCCCTTGGAAAGGTCCTCTGTCCCACCGTGACAACCCTGGCACCACACCCCCGGCTGCATCCGTGCCCACCGACAGCTCTTGGGGGTAACAACCATCCTCGTGTTCCCACTCAAACTCTCAGCTGAGTCCCAGTGCCTGTTGTGACCTCCTGCAGCAATACAAATAAAAATGTCGGTACTATGGCTATTAATAGTGTTTCAAAATGATTGCTTTTGCTACTATTAATAATAATATTTACATATGCAAAACCACAGATGCAAAACAGATGGTTTGGTTGGGACCTCTGAAAAAACTTGTCTCTGCCACATATATTTATGACAAAGACAGAGGGTTAACCACACAGAGTGCCATATAGAGAACAAATAGATGGGGAAAAAGAATGAAATAATTCCTTCCATATTCCCAACAGAGGCCAAAACTCATCCATTCCCTCTCTCTGCTTCTCTCCTTTCTAGCATTTGAGACTCTTTTCCAATACCAGGTCAGGGATGGTTTCCATATTTGTTCAGACTTGTATAATTTTATTTTCCAGTTCAGATATTATTTTTTCAGATGCAGCTTTTCCTGATGGATGGAAAATACAAAAGGAATCGCTCATCTGCTCCCTGCAAGCTTTTTCCTGACCGCTGGGAAGCTCAGGCACTATTCCAGGCCTGGAATAAGCCTTGCCTTGTGGAGAAAACTTGATCCTTGTTTGCCGAGTTCACACGTCTGGGAATAATTTAAGCTAAGGGGAAAAGTAAAAGTGAGAAAGACTACCACCACCCCTGCGCTCACCTCAACCCTTCACCACGCAAGCCCTGCCTGGGAGGGCATCCCTGGTCATGCAAGACAAGCCACCGCATCTCCACAACTGGCCAACACTGCAAAGCAAGAAAGCGGCGGCACAGGGCAGGGCAAGACTCGCCTGGAAGCTTCACCCAGGCTTGCTTCAGAGTAACGGCGAGTCTGCCAGCAACACGGCACCCCTTCGGCTTTCGGCGGTGGCTGCTGCAGGGCTGGGCTCTCTCAGCGGCAGGGAGCGGGGGGGCTTGGCTTGGTGGCCACCTTGCTCTTTGATCCTGGTTTTCCCACAAGGATTGAGGAGAAGCAGAAGGACAAGGTTGAAACAAGGACCTCACTTGCCTGCATTGATAAGTAGCTTTGGACTAGAATGATGCAAGAGTCCAACCAGCATGAACGGCTTCCCTGTGGGCATGCTTTGGTCTCTTGCCCATATATTTACGGTTGTGTGAACTCCAGCGGCTCCCCTGCACCCATGGGTGTCATGTTTGTGGCCAAATGGACTCCCCAGCTGTTTTCCGCTGACAAACCCCCTCGGAGACACCCTGATCTCCCCAAGCCGCCCCGGGCCTGGCTGCTCCTTCCATGAGCAGGAGGAGGAGACAAAAGGAAGGGTCTATAAGCTCTGCCACAACAGAGCAGTGTTTAAACGGAGAAAGCCACCGGACAGCCCATATCGCATGCTAACAAGTATGCTACAACGCATGTCCCCGAGCGCTAATGAGTAATAAAGCACCCCACAAACTAAAGAGCCCCCAAGTGCTACTGAGGACTAAGTAGTCCCCAAATACTCACATCTCTCTCAGGTCAAATTCCACTCTTTAAACCAATCCCCATTACATTTTACACGTCAGGCTGTAGAAGGCCTCGGAGGGGCTGTTAGGGTCTATTGTAGGGGAATAAAGCAAGTGTCAAAAAGAGTTTTAATGCCCAGTTAAAAATGGCCGAAACGCAGCCTGCAGTTACCTGATAAGCTGCAAGGTCTCTACTGGGAGAAATATTTTGGTTTTTAAATTGTCTCAACCCTTGCACTCTTACAAGAGTGCTGGTCTTGGCTCTAAACTAAAGCTTTGTAAGTACATTAAAACAATATTAAAAGCCTGGCTTTTGTTCCATGAAGACTTTTAATGCTTGTTGGTTGGGGTTTGTTTTCTTATAATGATTATGACCAGTAATTATGGAACATATCAGAGCGCTGCAGATCTCTGCAGCTCTGTGTGGTTTACAGCATCAACACTCCTCCCAGTACGGTGGCTGTCCCATCACTGCCGTCCCCACCACGCAGGTGTGGGAACGAAAGAGCCTGGGGTGGATTAACATCTCCGGAGACGCATAACAAGGCAGCGCCAGAGGCCAATGCCCGAGTCCCATGTCCATGGGCTCTGCTCATTGCAAGAGAAAACATTCCTGGCCTTCTCTCAGTGCAAGTTACCCTCTTACTCCTTACAGGGAAACTTGAGAGGCTGCACCATTTACTGGTTCAGTTAACCTTTTTTGTAAACAACTACCCAAGGACTGCAAGCTACGGTGTCCCTTGGTGGATTCTAAGTTGATATTTGGACATTAAAAAATGAGATGCTTGAACAGCTAGAGGTTTTCTCAAAGCAGTTCTGTAATTCATTCAAAGATTCTGTCTCAGAGTGTCAACAGCCAAGAAAGCCGGGGTTCAAGCTGCGACAGGGCGTTTCTTACCATCCCGCGTTGCTCCTCTGTGCTGCAGGGTCTCCCCGGGGCAGACCAGCTTCATGGTGCTGTTTTGCTGCTGTCGCTGTGCTTTAGGAAGCGTGTTTTCATAGTAGAAAGCGAGGCCAACACACAAAAGTAATGGCATTTGAAGTTCAGCGCAAGTCTTGACTGTCAGGAATGCAGCATTAAAAGCAAAACTTAAAGCTTCCATATTGCAAAACCCTTTAGCTGCTTTACCGTTTTTGCAGTCATGCCAGTTCACTCATACTGGAGCTTTTACCAGAGCATGACAGCTCATATGTTTAGCTTGGGCCCGGCTTAAAGTTCTGATGAAGCCTAATCTTGTGACCTGTATTTACTTTGGCCAGGGATGCCTTTTGCACAGACGACTTCCTATCCTTCCTAATCTTTCCCGCAGGAAAGAAGCTGGGAGTTACGAGCAGGGGGAGGAAGGCAAAGCCAACCAGACATGCGGCGAAAGAGAAACAAGCGCTGCACATGTCGGTGAAGCGGGCCAGGTTCAGGGACCTTGTCTGTTAAGGGAAGGAATTAAAGGGGGAGTCAGCACCTCTGCTGTCATCATTTGAGACGCGTCAAATCCATCATTGTTTCTCCGGAATTTTACCCATCTGGAAATACGGCTGGCTGCAACCGCGACAGCTTCACGGCTTAAGGATGGAAAAGTCCCTGCTTGGCTCGAACTCATCAAACCTCCCACTGAAACAGCAAAGAGTTTTGTGGGTATCAGCCCCGGCAACCCCCGGGGGTTTGTCACCCACGGGCTGTCGCGGGCCCCGGCCGGCCCGC
>NW_010524099.1:0-26507 GCF_000687285.1 Phaethon lepturus
GAATCAGTTACTGAACGTAGAGACAAAAGCTTATTTTTAGAGATAGGCTATAATATAATGTATATTTTTGGCAAGATGGAAAGTATTAATGCTTTATGCTGGATTTCCATTAAAGGTTTCTGTTTATAAAAAACCATGAATGTCACTGACAATGTGAGTTCAAGCTGTCTGAAATTTTTATCAACCTACCTACCCAGCTCAAATGTGGCATGAGGGTGAAAGGTGAACCTACCAAATTGTGTTGCATGGCGAGACATCAGAAAACAACTGCTGATTCTGAACAGAACCAAAAATTCATCTCCTGGAGCCTATCAAAATGCTCTTAGCTTACAGTGATTTTTTGCCCTGATCAATGTGGGTTAAAATTAAAATGGTGATGAAAGGGTTTGTATAAGGTCCAAATTTACAAGGTTATTCAACAAATAAGTGTGGGGAAAAAAACCACAACAGTAATGAAAAGTAAGAGTTTTGTTGATTCTAAATACAGTTTGAAAATAAAAATTAAGGGGTTTTAGTTTTTTAGGGTAACAAGTTTGAAAAAAAAACCCAACAACTTTTACAAGTTAAAAGTGAACAGAAATTTGACAGTGATATTGTGTATTACTTGCTATTCGTTGCACTGGAGAAATTCAGTGGTAACTTACAAAGTATACTATGTGGGGAAAATGAAACATTTAAGTAAATCCTCTAACCACCCTACTATATATGTTATATATTTACACAGTATATTTTAGATTGATGCCGTGCCTTTATCTTGAACTAACTGTACATATTTATTGTGGAAAAAACAAGCTACTTTATATTGCAGCTATATACACTCGCTTAGACTTAGTTGGGCTTTTTGGACAGCTGTGTGTATCAGAAAGAGATTGTATCCATTCACAATAAAACCTGCAAGCAGACCTACAGGTACACTTTCACTTTTTTTTTCTTTTCTTTTTTTTCCTAATAAGTAGAAATTCAGTTATGCTGTTAAAATAAAAAAAAAAAAGAAAAGCAAATAAATCAGCTATGTCATTCACAGTTCTTCCATCTAAATCTAACATATTATATGTGGTCAGAAATACCCACACACTAAATGAACGTTCAGATCCTCACAACTCTGTTGTACGACTGAACTTCTGTTCAAGATCCAGTGAAAACTGCAGTATTAAGGTGCTGTATGTAATGAGTTGCTTACAACCACAAATATATATAAGGCTGTGACCTATGGAGTGAAAACAACCACACAGAAAAGGCATTTAAATCCTGCATATATGCAAATTTAACGGGGGAGCTGAATTTTTTGGCTTTTGCGTTGACTTTGGCTTCCATCTTCCTCTGGGTTGCTGTGGCACTGGGAATTCAGACGTTCCATGAAAACACAGCACAGTAGCTTCCCTATTCTTCCTTGACTAATATGGAGGGAAACAGAAACTGTGGTGGTAAACAATATAGAAGGAGCATTTTTTTCTTTTTTTTCTTTTTTTTTTTTATGGAAATGCTACACTTTCATGCCTTTCATTATGTGATCTGATAACAGAAGCATGCAAGGTTCAAGTCTCTGACATGAGAACCATGAGGAAGATGGGGAAAGAATCTCTTAAAGAGCAAACTTTTAAAATGAAGTTAAGTATTTGTAATTCCTTTTTCCTTACATATCACAGAATCACAGAATGGTAGGGGTTGGAAGGGACCTCTGAAGATCACCTGGGCCAAGACAGGATCACCTAGGGCACGTTGCATAGGAACGCATCCAGTTGAGTTTTGAAGGTCTCCAGAGAAGGAGACTCCACAACTTCTCTGGGCAGCCTGTTCCAGTGCTCCATCACCCTCACAGTAAAGAAGTTTTTCCTCATGTTGAGGTGGAACTTCCTGTGCTGCAGTTTATGCCCATTGCCCCTCGACCTATCAGTGGGCACTACTGAAAAGAGACTGGCTCCATCCTCCTGACAGACACCCGTCAGATATTTATAGACATTGATAAGGTCCTCTCTCAGCCTTCTCTTCTCCAGACTAAACAGCCCCAGGTCTCTCAGCCTTTCCTCATATGAGAGACGTTCCAGTTCCTTAGTCATCCTCATAGCCCTCCTCTGGACTCTCTCCAAAAGTTCCTTGTCTCTCTTGATCTGGGGACCCCAGAACTGGACACAGTACTCCAGATGAGGCCTCACCAACACAGAGTAGAGGGGGAGGGTAACCTCTCTCGACCTGCTGGTCACACTCTTCTTAATGCACCCCAGGATATCATTGATGATCTTGGCCACCAGGGCTCATTGCTGTCCCATGGAGAACTTATTGTTTACCGGAACTCCAAGGTCCTTCTCCATGGAGCTACTTTCCAACAGGTCAACCCCTAACCTGTACTGGTGCATGGGGTTGCTCCTCCCCAGGTGCAGAACTCTACGCTTGTCCTTGTTCAATTTCATGAGATTCCCCTCCGCCCAACTCTCCAGTCTGTCCAGATCCCGTTGAACAGCAGCACAGCCTCCTGGTGTATCAGCCACTCCTCCCAGTTTTGTATCATCAGCAAACTTGCTGAGGGTACATTCCAACCCTTCATCTAGGTCATTGATGAAGATGAACAAAACTGGACCCAGTACTGATCCCTGGGGAACATCATTAGCTACAGGCCTCCAACGGACTCTGCGCCACTAACCACAACCCTTTGAGTTGTGTTGCTTAGCCAGTTCTCAATCCATCTCACAGTCCAGTCATCCAACCCATACTTCCTGAGCTTCACTATAAGGATGTTACGGGAGAGTGTCAGAAGCCTTACTGAGTAAGGTACTGGTAAACCACATCCACTGCTCTCCCTTCATCTACTCAGCTAGTCACTCCGTCATAGAAGGCTATCAGGTTGGTCAAGCACGATCTCCCCTTGGTGAACCCATGCTGAGTACTCCTGATTGATAACTTTCTTTTCATTCATGTGCCTAGAGATGGCCTCCAGAAGGAGCTGTTCCATCACCTTCCCAGGGATGGAGGTGAGGCTGACAGTTTATAATTTCCCGAGTCTTCCTTCTTGCCCTTTTTGAAGACTGAGGTGACATTGGCTTTCCTCCAGTCCTCAGACAACTCTTCCGTTCTCCATGGTTTTTCAAAAATTTTGGAGAGAAGTGTTGCAACAACATCAGCCGGCTCCCTCAGCACTTGCAAGTGCATCCCATCAGGGCCCATGGATTTGTGAGTATTTAGTTTAGTCATATGGTCTCTAACTCAAACCTCATCGACCAGTGGAAAGTCTTCCTCCCTGCAGGCTTTTTCGCTTACCTCCAGGGTCTGCGATTCCTGAGGACTAGTCTTAGCAACAAAGACTGAAGTGAAAAAAGCATTCAGTAACTCTGCCTTCTCTTCATCCTCTGTCACCAGGGCTCCCACTTCAGGTCCCACAGGTCCCCACAGGTTCCACATTTTCCCTAGTCTTCCTTTTACCACTGATATACTTGAAGAAGACCTTATTGTTCTCTTTTACTTCCTTTGCCAGGTTTAGTTCCAAGAGGGCCTTGGCCTTCCTTGTTGCATTGCTGCATATGCTGACAACATTCCTATAGCACTCCCAAGCAACCAGTCCCTTTTTCACCTCCTGTAAACTCCTTTCTTCCATACAAGTTTTTCCAACAGTTCCTCACTCATCCATGGGGGTCTCCTGCCTCTTCTACTTGATTTCTTACTCAAAGGAATGCACTGATCTTGAGCTTTGAGGAAGTGGTGTTTGAATATCAACCAACTAACTTGGGCTCCCCTACCTTCTGGAGTTGCTGCATATCCTGACAACATTCCTATAGCACTCCCAAGCAACCAGTCCCTTTTTCACCTCCTGTAAACTCCTTTCTTCCATACAAGTTTTTCCAACAGTTCCTCACTCATCCATGGGGGTCTCCTGCCTCTTCTACTTGATTTCTTACTCAAAGGAATGCACTGATCTTGAGCTTTGAGGAAGTGGTGTTTGAATATCAACCAACTAACTTGGGCTCCCCTACCTTCTGGAGTCCTAGCCCACAGGATACCTCTAAGAAGGTCTTCGAAGGACAAAGTTAGAACTCCTGAAGTCAAGGGTTTCAATCTTACTTATTGCCCCACTTCTTCCTCATACGATACTGAACTCCACCATGTTGTGATCACTACAGCCAAGGCTACCCCCAACCTTTACATCATCAACCAGTCCTTCCTTGTTTGTTAATATAAGGTCCAGGAGCACACCTCTCCTCATTGGCTCCTCCACCACCTGCGTCAGAAAGTTGTCATCAATGCACTGCAAGAACCTTCTGGATTGTGTCTGCCTAGCTGTGTGGCCTTTCCAACAGTGACTGAAGTCACTCATAAGCATGAGGGCATGTGATTTTGAGGCTACTTCTAGTTGTTTGTAGAAGGCTTCATCTACTTCTTCTTCCTGGTCTAGTGGTCTATAGTGAATACCCACAACAATATCGGCCATATTAGTTTGCCCCTTGATTCTTACCCATAAAGTTTCAACAGGTGCTTCATCCCCGCCTAGGCAGAGCTCAATACATTCCAGTTGTTTATGTACATAAAGAGCAACACCACCACCTCACCTTCCTGGCCTATCTTTCCTAAACAGATCGTAACGATCCATGACAACATTCCAGTCATGCGAGCTATCCCACCATGTCTCCATGATTGCAATGATATCATGGTCCTGTGACGGCACCCAGATCTCTAGTTCTTCCTGTTTATTCCCAATGCTGCGTGCATTGGCATACAGGCATTTCAGGAAGGAAGTTGATTGATTGTCACAGACAGTCTTGATATTATTATCACCCTCCCCCTTCGCATCTAGTTTAAAGCCCTGACAATTAGCCCCTCCATCTCTTAGGCAAAGACCCTCTTCCCCCTTTGAGAGAGGTGTCTCCCATTTGATGCCAGCATTCCTGGTGCCATGTATGCCATCCCATTATCAAAAAACCCAGAACTGTGGCGGTAAAACCAGCCATGGAGCCATATGTTGATGGATTGGATCTTCCTGTTCCTTCCAATGTCACTGCTTTCAACTGGAAGAAGGGAAGAAAAAATAACCTGCACCCCAGATTCTCTCACTAACGGTCCCAAGGCCCTAAACTCTCTCTTAATTTTTTGTGAACTATAAATTGCTGCTTCTTCTCCATCCACATGGAAAATCAGTAGTGGGCATTAATCTGTGGACCTCACTAATCTAGGAAGTTTCCTAGTGACATCCTTAACCCAGGCTCCAGGGACACAGCAGACCTCCCTGTGAGGAGGACGTATGTGGCATATTAGACCCTCTATTCCCCTCAGAGGAACATGTGATTACTTCTGTAGATTCTTTTCTGACATCTTAAACACTCTTGATTTGGGACTGAAATCTCTCGAGAAACTCTGGATTCCTTCAGAAAGCAAAGCATCCAGAAACAGGAACTGAAATTATCTGTATGAAATATCTAGGTCTTGTTAGGTGCATGTGTATGTATTTAAGTTACAAGTTTGACTGGAAATCTGCAGTATAATTAAGCTTTACAGTTCTTACTCAAGCCTTGAGTGATGGAGCTTCACCAAATCAAAGCAGCTCTGACTCCATTAAGAACACCACTAAAACTTTCACTGTCTTTAGCAGTCAGGATTGTTTATATATAAGTATAAAAACACATCTTCAAAGTGTTTATCAGAGATAGCTTGTCAGTCAGTTATGTGCAATGTTTAATTATTTTTAAATTACCATGTTAGCAGGATAAAATTAAATATTCATGCTGAGAGTGTGGGTTGATATTTGCAATGAAACAAAAAGGAAAGTAAATAATCTCTATTTACCTCAGTTATAATTCTGCAGGGGAAAGTATGTTAGACTGAGGATGAACAAGTTTCAGTGCAACAGAAGATAAACTAAGATACTAAAGAAACACCCTATAAAAAACAATTTGACTGCTTTGGCACATATTGAGGTGACAAGAACCTTGAAGGTATATTTAATAATAAAAGTAGTCTACGTATTCCCATTGGTTATAAGTATTATCTACAAATGCTTTCATATAGGCAGCATGCATCAGTAAGAAAAATTTTAATTTAAAATTATGCAAAGTGGCCCCACTGTAAACAGAGACATTGAGATAATGATTAATCTAATGAAAACTGTCCAAGTACTGAATTTTATGATGACAAAGTATATAAAAAATCATTATGCAATGATGGCAGTTGTGCAAGATTGAACCTAGTGCCCAATACAGTAACTATTACTATCATCAGCTTTCACATAAAAACAAAAATTGTACAATTCTCAGTTATTCAGGTAAATTACATTAATATTCAAACATATTTTTGGAAAACTTTTTTTTTCTCCATTTGTAAGGCAAACATTTTTCCCCAGTTCAAATGAATCACTCTAACAACACTGAGCTGATGTCTATTTCCATTACCAAGGAACAGTACAGAAGCATTCAGACCATTTTGAGATTGTGCAAGGACTGTATTGCCTTCAAATACTGTTCTTATTAGATGTTATTTGCCTGTAGAAATTTCTTGCAGAATTTTAGTGTTCTGAAGCACTGAAATGAAATATTTCCAAATAAAAATAATACTTTGAAAAGGTTTTTAATGAAGAAAAGAATCTTATCAATCCATAAAATTCATGCTGGAAATAACCAGTATGTTATATTACATATGTTCTTACTACACAATTCTTAAAAAGAACTGAGGATTTTCAGTGAAAGTAAGTTCCACACATAGATATAATTTTTCCTATGCAATTTGACTTTCTTGCAGATAAGCATAGAAGCTATATCATTTTTTGCAAAATTATTATGGTACTGCATACACTAAGGATCTCCTGTCTCTTTGGTAATACCATAACAATATTTCTCAGATGCAATATGAGTACTTCAAATAGCAGGTTTCTAGTAGTGCCAGTAAAAAGTCGGATCAGGCGATTTGATCTTAAAAGAGGTCAAATTTAGCTGCTTTCAAGTGTGTTGTTTTAAATAGACTGTAATGTGCAATGTAGACATTTAGAGACTGAAAAAGCTTCAGTTTAGACAGCATTATTTTTGCTTACATTTATTTCATAGAACCATAGAATGATAGAATAGTTTGGGTTGGAAGGGACCTTTAAAGGTCATCTAGTCCAACCCCCCTGCAATGAGTAAGGACATTTTCAAATAGATCAGTTGCTCAGAGCCCCGTCCAACCCGACCTTTAATGTTTTCAGGGATAAACATGAGATTTCATACAGAGTGTTTTATCATTTATTGCACATGCAGTCAAGGAGGTAGGCAATTAAGTTAAATAAATAGGAGAAAAAATAAAATAACTACCTACAATATTTTTATAAGTATGGTTACGCAGTAATTAATTTATTAAGATATCTTCCTTTTATCTCTTCTTACATCCAAGACTTCATGTTTTAAATAGTTTATTCTTAGGGTTCATAAACCATTAGTAAGAACTGATGGACCACAATGTTCAATAGTTCTTTATAGAGGAAGCAGGTACTAGTAGTTACATTCATTTTTTTTTGAGAAATGCAACATCAAAAATTACAAACAGATGCTGTTTTTTTAAAAATTCACTAGCAGTATTAAAGTAGTGTTAAATTTAGGTTGACAGTAATATTCAAGAATATCAGATTAATTTGGTTTATAACAACAGATTTTTATTTTTACTAGGTTAAATTTTCATTGGTGAGGAGAGGAGAGGAGAGGAGAGGAGAGACGAGAGGAGAGGAGAGACGAGACGAGACGAGACGAGACGAGACGAGACGAGACGAGACGAGACGAGACGAGACGAGACGAGACGAGACGAGACGAGACGAGACGAGACGAGACGAGACGAGACGAGACGAGACGAGACGAGACGAGACGAGACGAGAGGAGAACTCAGGGGGATCTCATCAATGTATACAAATACCTGAAGGGAGAATGCAAAGAGGACAGAGCCAGGCTGTTTTCAGTGGTACCCAGTGACAGAACAAGAGGCAAAGGGCACAAACTGAAACAGAGAAGGTTCCCCCTGAACATCAGGAAACATTTTTTTCACTGTGAGGGTGACTGAGCACTGGCACAGGTTTCCCAGGGTGAATGTGGAGTTTCCATCTTTGGAGTTATATTTAAAAGCCATCTGGACATATTCCTGGGAAACTGGCTCTAGGTGGCCCTGCTTGATCAGGAGGGGTTGGACCAGACGACTTCCAGATGTCCCTTCCAACCTCAATCATTCTTTGATTCTCTGATTCTGTACTCTGTCAGCGAATGCTGTTTTCTGAATTTCCCGACCTAGGGAAACCCTGTTACTGGCTGCAAGATAATTAAGAGAGGATAGAATACACTTCATTCACCTACATGACAGCAGAAAGGGAATGACAGACACACCTTTTAAAAAAAAGCCACAAAATTATACGCAGCCATATATATAAGCAAAGTATATAATTTCTTTCATGACCTTCAAAGTACATCTTTGTGAATCTCACAGGTGCCTGCTTCCTTTGTAAGTTGTATGTAAACTTTCTATGGTTTAAAGATTACTGATAGGACGAGACAAAGTGGCCTCAAGTTGTGCCAGGGGAGGTTTAGTTTGAGTATTAGGAAAAATCTCTTCACTGAAAGGGCTGTAGCATTGGAACAGGCTGCCCAGGGAAATGGTTGATTCACCATCCCTGGGGATATTTAAAAGACATGTAGATGTGGGACATAGTTTAGTGGTGAACTTGGCAATGTTAAGTTTATGGCTGGACTTGATCTTAAGGGCCTTTCCAACTTAGATGATTCTATGATCCTACTGCCACTGATGGCATGATTTCATCTTGGCCACAACCTTGGTAATTCTGCAATATTGCTTCTGGCTGCTTGAGGCATGGAATTCTGCTGAAACACAGTTAAAACAAAAAATACCTAACTTTGAAGAAAAATATTTTGATACAGAAATGCATCTTTAGGGCAAAACCAGAGAAAGGCAATTCAACCACTGTTTCAATATCAGGATTTTATCCATGCAGTTTACAAAAAACAAATTAAATAGTTTCCTACTTTAAATTTGGAAGTTTTGAGAGTAAAATCTCTTTCAAGAAGTAAAAGCTCTTTTTTTCCTTTTTTTTTTAATGAAGAGTTCACTTTTTACTTACCTCATTATGACATCCTTGGCAGTGGATCAGACCCGACTATTACATATCATTTCAGAAAAAAAAAAAGAGTAAATTTAAACTTTTTATTCTTGGTGTTATCATTGAACGTATTTTTCTTAATACAGATTAATTTTCTAATGTAAATATGCATGAATGATTTCAAACATACAACTAAAAAAAAAAAGAAAAGTCACCATTATCTCATATTTTCTTTCCAAGGATATACAAAATATATTATGTGGCTTCTAAGTCATGTATATTAAGCATAAAGTTTGCATTTAAAACTGACATTAATTGCTGGTCTCAGGTCTGATTTGTATACTTTTTTTAGGGTCAAGTGACCACACTTTTTTTCTTCTTGTCACCCATTGCAAATTTTCAAATGTTTAAGAGCTTAAATTCTACAGGAATATCCTGACATGTCTCATAGAATCCATATGTTCCTTCCCAGTAATGGGATCTATGTAGCAATGTTTAGGCAATTACAGGTGAATGTACATTTATTACAGCCTTCCATAAGATGTGTTAGCCTAAGGGCAACCAAAGGAAGCAAGGAAGTCTTTACCTGCATTGCAAGTATTCGTATACAGTTTCTCAACAGTACATCCCAATATACACATGTGTAAATGTAACCAGTCCAAAATTAGGCACAATGCATGAGCAAGTTGTTGAGAAATGACTTTTCTGGACTCAGAAGGGGTTTAAAATTGGCTAAGGAAAATGCCCTCCTTCTCCTTATATTACTCTTTCTGTATTCTATGCCCACTTATTTCCCTTTGTGGGCATACAGTTTGGTTCTTGATTCCTGTTCTTGTAAGCGCAGAGAGACTTACATACATGCCATCCCAAGCCCTATGAGAGTTTTTTTCAGATAGGAACTTGCAATATATACAACTTAATTTCCCCAGAAGAACAGTTAAACATTTTCAGCAACAGAATTCTAAGAAACAATAGATGAAAACCACATATGCTTGTTTATGTATGTCTATGCTCTCTGGCATACAAATCTAAGGTTTTGTATGAAGAGCAGGCAATTATCCTCAGTATACACTTTTACAAATAAGGAAAGAGTCTGAATGCAACTGAGACAATAATTTCTTCAAAATTGCAATGGATATTTTCAATGTGGTGTCCTAAAATTTTTTCACTAAATTATTCACTTATATCCAGTTCAGGTCAGTGGAAAGTTATTAGACCAAAAGTTTTTGCCATTTATCTAATGCCTAGTCTCTGAATAGAACTGATGAGATCTATCCCTTTCCTATGGGATGATTCATACTGTACAAAATCATGCTCTCATTTGATACAATTCAGGACCCTAATTGGTAGCCTAAGCAAAGGATCCAGAACAGATCTATCTTTGAAATGACGTTTCCAGGGAAACTCTCTAAAATCCAAAGACATGGCAAAGTTTTACACATGTTGTAATACTTTTGTATATAGATAATTTCAATCTCTAAGTAAAATATATGTGGGATGTAATTGTGCATAAAAGTCGAGGGCTGACTCCCATTCAAATATGTTTAGAAATCCCTAGTACTTTTAACACATATTGTAAAATTGCTTTAAACTAAAAGGCTCTGGTATATATTGGATCCAAGCCTCCCATAAAACTTCATTAATGCTGACAGAATTTTTTTTCCTTAATATTGTCAGTATTCATTAATATCTTAAGTAAGTAGGAAACATTATTGTTACTTAAATGAAAAATTAATAGGCTGCATTCTCTCCTATATATTCACCTACAAAATCTTAGGAAAAGAACATTTTGAATAAATAGCACAATATATTCATTATTTTATTGTGGTAAAAAAAAAAACAACATTGGAACATTTGGTTAAGGGTGATTGTGTTATTTGACTTACTGCAAAATACAGAGCAAAGCTGGCAGTACTGGCAAAAACTAAGAAACAACTAAAATACATTTGCAGCTGAGAAAGAAAAAGAGGGGCATTTTTTTGTTTGGTTGGTTTTGTTTTCTTTTCAAATGCTGATTAGACTGGAAAATTAGCCACTTTGGGATTTTTCAGCCAGTGGTAACAGATGGCTAAGTTGGTGATTAACCAGTGAAGGTGCTGGAAAGTTGATTAGGGAAACTGAATAAAAGCATGTATCCTCAAATTGGCAGAATGCCTAGTAAAAGCAGTGACCCATCACTTACAGTAATTCTTTAAAATAATAAGTGGACAGATAATATTTGAAGGTGTGAGTAGGAAGAGGGAAAGCTTGCCCAGCTAATTTTTTTTTTTTCCCCCAGAAACTTTTGACGTAGAAACCATTTCTTGCCTGTGTTCCTTTCTGGTGTAGCTTCTTCTCCTACTTCTGTCTTTTTAAAGTGGCCTATAGATGCATGAAAAGGAGTGAGTTCTATTTCATGAGTAATAGCTTTTAGAAAAAAAACAACCAAGTAAACCCCTCTCCATTGAAAAACAACCTTTTGTTTCTGTGGTTATAAGCTTACTTTAATCATCTGAAAGGAAGAGGACTGCCATTATTTTCATTATTGATTTCAGTGGAGTATTTGAAAAAATGTTTATCTGTCGAAAATGTCTTCAGTTTTAAGTTGAAGTTCTAAAAGTAGATGAAGGAGGTTAATATTCTATTGTAGACTAAATGTGGTCTTAGACCACAGGATTTCTAAATTATGAACTATATTGCTCTTTCTCTCGTACTGGATACTTCGATCACTACTCACATTTGCTACTTTCTATAGACATTAATTTCCCTTCACAAAAAAGATGAATTCATATAAGGTGTTAGAAATTAGTCTTTTGAAAATAAGAATACTTCTTTCACCTAGAAAATTTATAATTCTAGAGGGGAATGTGGCCAAACCTTTGACTAATGAAAATTCTTGTTACTCAGTTTGCATCTAGTCTTCGTTTTCTGGGTAACACCAGTGCAAACGGTTGATTATACATAGTCTAAAATTGTTAAAAAGCAGCAGTAATAGTATGCAGTTCAATTTTGCACCCGTCACCAGCTTCCGTATAGGCAAAGCTGGTTCTCTGACAGTGGCTTTCTAACTCCTGCATAGCATTAAAAACATAATGAAAGCTACTAGAACTAAAGAAAAAAGAAATACAACCTGGGAAAATGCTTTAGGTGTTTGCTTTAATTTTTTTTGCTATTTTCCACACCACTATATTGATATTTAGATATAGAATTTTGCCTCTTAGAAGATGTCTGTGTGGTATAAGGTTGTGTTCTGCCCATATATTATATCAGCTCAGGTACTGTAATCAACAAAGACACATTCTGCCTAACAGTCTTTCTCTGTTCACAAACAACAGGTCCAGTGGGGCACCTTACCTAGTTGGCTCCCTCACCAGCTGTGTCAGGAAGTTGTCTTCCACACACTTCAGGAACCTCCTAGACTGTTTCCCCCCTGCTGTATTGTATTTCCAACAGATGTCCGTAAGTTGAAGTCCCCCATGAGAACAAGGGCTATTGATTGTGAGACTTCTCCCAGCTGCTCATAGAACACTTTATCCATCTCTTCATCCTGGTTTGATGGCCTATAACAGACTCCCACCATGATATCTGCCTTGTTGGCCTTTCCCCTGATTCTTACTCATAAACACTCAACCCTATCATTACCATCATCAAACTCTAGACAATTAAAACACTCCCTAACAGACAGGGCTATGCCACCGCCTCTTCTTCCTTGCCTATCCCTTCTGAAGAGTTTATAGCCATCCATTGCAGCACTCTGGTTATGCGAGACATCCCACCATGTTCCCATGATAACAACTATATCATAGTTTTCCAGCTGCATATTTTCCAGCTCCTCCTGTTTGTTGCCCATGCTGCATGCACTGACATACATGTACTTGAGTTGGACTATTGATGCCACCATGTTTTTGGGAGAGAAGCCCTAATTCCTACGTGACCATTCTCAGGTGGTTCCATGGTTTCTAACACATCAATAACCCTTGTGGAAATAGAAGTATCAAGTAGCATATTTGGAGATATATTAAAAAAAAGTTAATTGTATTACAGATAGCTTGCAGTAGCAAATGATGTAAAATTTTCATCAATTATAACAAGTACTTAAATTTTTCAAGCAAATCATTCAAATTAATTTGCTTTCTGTATAATTATTCATCTGCATGGTTTAAGCACCATTTAGTCATCTTTCATGGCCCTTTGTTTTTGAGTAGTGAACTTGAAACAATTCAGTATGGTTCAGGAAATTCAATGGAGATTTGAGGGTATTATGATACAGTTGAACCAGGTATCTTTCCATTAGGCATATACTTAATGAAGAAATTACAACTTTTTGGTTTGATTAGTAGGAAAATTAATGACTAAGTACGTTTTTTTCAATTCCATTTTTTGTTTCCAACTGCTTTTAACTCAGTTTACAGATCCGTCTTTCAGTGCAAGATATAGGTCAACTACTAACAAAGAAGAAATATGATTTTATATTCCCACAATATACTTCTTATTAATAACAGTGAAAAATAGCATGTGTCACAGAAACTAGACAGTTTGTTTTGATCATTTGATTTCTAAATTATACAGAACATTGTTTATTTGTATTCAGATATACAGATACCAGCATACAATTAATTAAATAAATCTTCTCAAAGGCTATTTGAAACATTAAACATGCTATTAGAAACAAAGTAAGGATTATTTGATTTGTAAATATTATTTGGTTTATCATATAATACCCAAAATTGTGGGTATTAGTCTACAAGGTGTATTTCTTTGTTTTGTTTTATGTAATCAAAAGGAACATTCAATGAAGAAAATAATCTTTCCGTAGCAATTCAGACCAGATGTATATATATATACACACACATGAGACGTGTGTGTATGTGTATAAACCTTTTCTCAGAAATATTGTACTGTTTTTTCTTTTGTTTATCAATTTGTATCAACTTTTTTTGTAATAAATACCTTAGAATAGAAGGATTTTAGCAATAGACTTAATTTGTTTGAGACATTGCTTATTCTACCTTACTCTGTGGAAATAATTATTGATAATGTCCCTGTATATTGCAAAACAAATAAAACGTACCTGATGACACAAAACCAGGTTAAAATCAAATTTTGTTTATCACATGAGAAGATTTTTTAATAATTTGGTTTAGATTAATTAAGGAAAATACTAATGAAACTCTATGTTCAATGTCTTTATGGAAGTGTTCCTTAGACAGATCAGTGATTACCCTGACATTCAACACTGCAAGAGTATATCTGAGTATGATTTATGTTGGCAACTACAACTATAGCTTTACGTGAAAAGTGATGCTTTTATCTCTGTTTTAAAGACAGAAAGCTGAAACACAGATGGTAGTATTCAACTGTCCTATGACAAAATCTGCATTTTCAACTGGATAAGCAGTGATGAGAAGTAGACAGTTTCATAACAGAAGTGTATTCAGAAAAAAATAGAAGAAAAACCACACAAAAAACCAATGTCTCAACATTTAGACCTGTAGCATTAATTTTAATTTATTCTTAGAGTACAGGTATACAACATATTTTTAGGTATTGTGAGGGTCCCTTAAGACTTATATATGCAATGTTATTCTCTCTTGGGTAACTATGAACAATTCTGTAAAATCCTGGCTTTGCATCTTGCTTTGAATTTTAGAGCATGGATTTCTTCTGACTATTATGTAAATCTTGATTTCACTCAGTAGTATCAACTGGTTTCGTTTGGGATGGAGTCGTCTTTTATTCCTGATAGCTGATAGAGTGCTGTGCTTTGGAGTTGATATAAGAATAATGTTAATAACACACTGAAGTTTTCAGTTGTGGCTAAGTAGTTGCAATGTTTACACTAAGTCAAGGACTTTTCAGATTCCCATACTCTGCCAGTGAGGCAGTACACAAGAAGCTGGGAGAAGGCACAGCTGGGACAGCTGACCCAGACTGACCAAAGAGATATTCCCTACCATATAATGTCATGCTCAGTACATAAATTGGAGTTGGCCAGGGAGTGGAAATCATTGCTTGGGCACAGGCTATCGATCACTGGGTGGTGATCAATTGCTGCAATGGACATCATTTGTTCTTGTACATTCCTTTGTCAGTATTATTGTCATTATTATTGTTGTTATTGTTGTTTCCTCTTCTTTTGCTGTCCTATTAAACTGTTTT
Organism: Phaethon lepturus; assembly: GCF_000687285.1. Taxonomy (NCBI): domain Eukaryota; kingdom Metazoa; phylum Chordata; class Aves; order Phaethontiformes; family Phaethontidae; genus Phaethon; species Phaethon lepturus. Next base: position 15,182 of record NW_010524099.1, read on the forward strand.
TATCTCAACCCACAAATTTTTTTCCAATTGTCTCCCCCATCCCACTGTCGGGGGGAGTGAGTGAGCGGCTGTGTGGTGCTGAATTGCTGGCTGGGGCTAAATCAAGTGTATTTGATAGGAATTTTATACATAAAGAATCTTATAGAGGAATGCATATTCAAGTTATGCTGTCAAATGACAGGTTAATAGCTTCAAAATTATTTCTTAGAAATAATAATAAAAATGCTGACTTTGCAAGGAACAATTTGAGATTGAGATGTTCTGCAGAAGATTAGTTGTCACTACTTCCAGCACAATAAAGGAAGATGTGTCAGTCCCCTACTATTAACATGTAGTTCCACTTCAGTGTTTTTACAGAAAAATATAAATATGTATTTTTTTCCTACAAACAATTTACAGCAATTCATGAATGTGAATAATATGAACTAAGTTGAGAGTTTATCTAGTGTCTCTAAATACAAAGAACATCAATTGCTTGCACAAGGACAAGATAAGATTTTGCAAGGTGTATGAAGATGTGTTCTTGAGTGCCCTAAGTAGGCAAAGGCTGTATATTTTTGTTAAAGAGCTATCTTTTTATTGAGAGTGCAATTGTCGTCAGGAATTGATAGTCCCCAATGTATTTATACCAGATATAAGTAATACATATTTCAAAGTTGGATATAGATTTGTCAAACTATGATTCCATGAAAGAAAGGTAAATCATATGTGGTAAAAAAGCCATATATAAAACAGTACAATAATTTTCATCAGAAGTTAAACAAAAAGAGAAAAAGGAATTTGTATTCCAATTCTGTGTAGTTGTACCATGTTTGTCCCAATTCAGTGCTCTGAAATCTCCATTGAAGGTCAGTTTAGAGATACTCTAGTTTAGCTTTCAGAAAAAACAGACAATGTTCTATTCCTCCTTTGCAAGGCTGAAATTAATTTTTAGACTGGAACAAAATTTTTCTATTTTATATTAGTAGAACAAAAATTGAGTGTTTCCTTTAATGTAAGAGTAAAATTCTAGTATTTTGTAAAACTTTGAGATGCAATTGATTTACTATATATTCTAATAACCTATTGTATACAAGTGAACAGTTTTATTAGCTGTCTTTCCAGTCCAAAATATCATGAAGACTATAGAATCCTCAAAAAAAACCAGAAAATGTTTTCCATTGAAAACACATTAAGAATATGACTTTACTTTGCATTGCGTTTGTTGTTAATGAGTAGCACTGATACTCAGTACAGGACATTGTTCTTCACTTAAATATAGAGACCTAAGGGGACTGCTTCAGTGCACAGGCAGTGGGTGTCCTTGGAGGATGAAATGAAGGATCATGTTTCTGTAATTTAATAGCTGAAATAATGTTAATACCAGTTAAATTTCTGTTCACTATAGAAATTGGGCAATTTATAGTGCAATGATTTTCAGTGCCTATTTCCATCTACTTCCTGACAGAGAACTGAGTATGTGTATTTTTGGATTTTAAGGACAATATCTGGTATGGATGTTGGAAATTTAGCTAGCTTTTTAATGTCATCCAGTTTCTGTTATATTGAACAGTATAGGTAGCTGAAATGATATGTCTGAAGCAGTACAAATGGTACTTCATCACAAGTTTGGGCCCAGAACTGCAATACTTCTGGGACTCTATAAGAAGGCACACCCTTCCAGTTCCACAACCCTCACCAATCAGACACATTTTCCTGTTTGAAGTAGGGGTTGAAGCATGTTTTTGGAAAGGTCGTTACTTGGAAACACAGAAACAACTGGAGAATCTCTCATTTTCTTTTGCCCTTCAGGTTCTTTTGGGAGGACATTTAGAGGGCTGTAGCTTCACCCCAGTGAATCTTCACATATTGTATGACTTTGGATGACTCTTCACGCAATTCATGTGACTCTGCTGCACTGGTTTTCTAATTCTGGATCAGACTGTCCATCAATGATGCTATTAGGTCTGTATCTGTTACCTCTGTGATTAAACATTCTCACTGCTTACATGTTCTCATCATTGCAAATTTCAGTGTGTTCAAGTGCAGCTTCCAGTATTTTGTTCAGATTATGTTTTCCTCTGTTAGAAAGTCCATTTCTCTTCTTACATTCTAATCGAGATATCTCAAAAATTTTTGAACTTAACGGAGTTCTTTCAGAATCCATTATAAAAACAGCAATAAAAATTACTTAAATAGAAGAGAAAAAACCTTCTTAACAGTTCTTCAGCATGTGTGTATACCAGTATGTCTACATGCATCTAAGGGCAGGCAGAAATCATTTTGTCAGCGTCAGAAATGTACCTGCTTCTGGAGCCAATGAAGGAGAAAAAACTTCAAGTGTGCTGCAGTGTAGCCAGCACGTCTCAGAGCAACAGGCTGAGGGCCCTTGCTAGCACCCTGTCCCTCTAACCTTGGCGTGTCATCCCACAGCTTGTCACCGGCAAGCCTGATATTATCCCCTTTTCTCCCCCTTCAAGTCTAGTTTAAAGCTCTGTCAATGAGCCCCGCTAGCTTGTGAGCAAAGACCCTCTTTCCCCCTTTGAGAAAGGTGAATCCCACCTGAAGCCAGCGAGCCTGGTTCTATGTAGACCATCCTATTATCAAAAAAATTAAAAATTGTGGCAGAGACACCAGTCATGGAGCCATGTATTAGTAGACTGTTTCATCTGATGTCTCTGCCTGCAACTGGAAGGAGAGAGGTAAAAATAACCTGTGCTCCAGATTCCCTTACCAACCGTCCCAAGGCCCCTGAAGTCCGTTTTGGTTGCCATTGGACTACATGGTGTGGTTTCATTGCCATGCACATAGAAGAACAGTAACGGGTAATGGTCCAAGGGCTGCATGTCATCTACCCTTACTGTTCTTAGACATAGGGAAAATCCCCCTAATCTAGCTTTGAAGAAAGTGAAATGTAAGTATTGAAGGCTCTGGAAAAAAACATAATTCCTTATTTTTTTTAATGTGTTCAGCTAGAAAAATGATTGCAGAGAAAATTGGTCAATTTCACTACATTACCTATATTTTCTACCATGCTCTTTGTCATTAAGGACAAAACTTTATGAGGGACATGCACCATTTAAAACATGCCCAGTGTTCTTGTTACTATGTAATTCTGTTATGTTACTAAATATGTTACTAACTCCAAGGATAACCAAGGTTATCAATTAGATTAAAGTTCATTGTTATGACTGTTAGAAATAATTTATTTTACTGACAATAAGAACCCTGCCCCCCCACCCCCCAAGAAAGGAAACACCAGTGCCACATCAGGAAGAGCATTATTGTCCGTCATGATCTGTCAGCATCATTAGTATTTAATGTCCATCAAAGAATCACAGAACGGTTTACGTTGGAAGGGAGATCTGGAGGTCATTTGGTCCAACATCCCTTCTCAAGCAGGGCCACTAAGTCCAGGACCATGTCCAGATGGCTTTCAAATATTTCCATAGATACTCCATGGAAATATGGAGTTGTTGTGAAGACTCCACAAGCTCTCTGGACAACCTGTTCTTGAGCTCAGTCTCTTGACTTGTTATTCTTTATTATATACATATGATGGTATGATTCTTTTAAAAAATATTTTTCGAAGTATATTCATTCATTTGGTTGAAGGTGAAAAGTAGAAATATGTAATTAGAAAAGGTGAATCATATAAAATTAAGAAGTTCAAGATAAATAATAATCAGGAAATTTTGGGTTTAATTTGTTCTGGGTTTTTTTTTTCTTCATATCCATTCAGAAAGTGGTCTTTCTCTTTCCTAGTGTCCAGAGTATGAAAGTTGACTAATGGTAAAAATGAACAAGTACATATATATCCTCATTTTAAAAGTGAGAAAGATGAGCTGTGTATGTCCATGTAGTTAAGCTGCTTGGTGTCACTTCAGTGCTTTAGAAGTACTGCAAAACTCTTTAACCAGCTGGTTAAGTCAGATTTCTATCTGTTTTGTATTGTGACACTGTGGAGAGAAACCAGACAGGCAGAGTTATATGGACCATATATTTTTACAGGTTGTAATTCTAGAAAGAACATATTAGGCAAAATACATTATCGGCCACTAAAAAGACAGAAAAATGTATTCACATATCACAGAATCACAGAATCACAGAATCACTAGGTTGGAAAGGACCTTCAAGATCATCAAGTCCAACCATTAATCCAGTGCCACCATGTTCCCTAAACTATGTCTTGAAGCTCCACATCCACACGTTTCTTGAACACTTCCAGAGATGGCGACTCCACCACCTCCCTGGGCAGCCTGTTCCAATGCCTGACCAACCTCTCAGTGAAGAAATTTTTCCTAATATCCAATCTAAACCTCCCCTGGTGCAACTGGAGGCCATTTCCTCTCGTCCTATCGCTGGTTACTTGGGAGAAGAGACCAACACCCTCGTTGCCCCAACCTCCTTTCAGGTAGTTGTAGAGAGCGATAAGGTCTCCCCTCAGCCTCCTCCTCTTCAGACTAAACAACCCCAGTTCCCTCAGCCGCTCCTCATAACACTTGTGCTACAGACCCCTCACCAGCTTTGTTGCCCTTCTCTGGGCACGTTCCAGCACCTCAGCATCCTTCTTGTAGTAAGGGGCCCAAAACTGCCCCGGGGAGGCAGCAGACTTCCCTGTGAGTTGGGTCTGGTCAACATATTGGGCCCTCTGTACCCCTCAGAAGGGAGGATATGTGGATTAGGAGTCTGCAAAGGTTTAGAAAAATATTCATAGCTTCTTTTTAAAATGAAGATGGAACTGTCTCAGTTGAATGACGGGATGTCTGTGCAGCTTAACTTATATAACAATACATTTACCTTAGGTTACAGATTCAACATGTCTGATTTATCCTGTACCTTTCTCAGTAGCAATACAGGAGGTGAATTTACATTTTGCATATGGGTGATACTATAATATAAAACTACATCAATAAATCTAATGTTTTCCTGAATTACATATAGATCACTACATTTTCTTTGGCTCTCAGGCTCAGAATTTTCAAGTTGTTTGCTGAAACAAAGCCTACAGAGAGGAGAGAAAATACAGAGGCCAAAAGAAAAAGCAGTGGGGATTTTTTTTTAATAATTTCTTCCATATTTTCTATCATGCTTTACTTGTCTTCACAGATTATTAAGTCTTTTCCTCAGAGGACTTTGTATTTACACTGTACTTTTTTTTATGCTGTGTCTTTTTTCTGAGTTCAGAAATAATTTAAGGCAAACTACGTTTGCCTTAAAAAAATAGTTGTTTTGGGAATAACAATTTTATTATTAGTGTTGTTATAGTATCAAAAGTGTTAATTGATATCAGATTTCCAAGGTACAGAAACTGTCCAGAAGCATTATAAATTATTTGAAAGAGCACTAACCAGTCTCTTTTAATCTGAATGGAAAGAGAGAAATGGAAGGTGAATGGAAAAATAAGGTATTATCTGGGTTTTACATTTAAATATTTAAACATTTAAATTTAATGAGATTGAAAACTAAATCCAGCTAGGATTCAGGCTTTGAAAACCTTAAATCAAACTGCTTAGCTTTTGGTCACTCGAACCTCAGATATTGTGGTTAGGCAAACCACCCCTCAGAGTGGATTCAATACCATCCAGTAAATTAGGTGTAGGTCCAACTTTAGCCACTTAGTAAACGTCTACAGACACTTTTTCCAATACCTGGGTAAAGCTCACTCTTTTCTTTTCCAATACAAAAGTAACTTCTCAAGAGCTGCATCTTTTTTTATATAATTCTTTCATCACTAGAGCAGTCACACAGGAGGTGAGAAACCCGTATTCACTGCCTGTCCCTGACTCAAGAGATTCCATTCCACATCTCCTGTCACCTTGGAGTGTGTTATCAACACAGACGGATTTTTTGTGGAGACACTCTACACTTCACCTTCCTAACATCCAACGCAGAAAGAGAAGACAGGTATGTCATAATCTAGGATTGACACACCTATTTGGGAGTCTGGAGGTTTTATCCTTTTTCCAAAGTGGTTTATGTATTTTACCTTTTGAATGTGTGCAATGCTATTCTGTTAAAGACTAGTAAAATCAATAGTATTGTGGTTGTGTTTTCCCCTGACAATCATGTTTGAAAGAATAAGTGGTTCTGACAGTTATGCAGGAAAACCAATCCTGAACGCATTTCAGGAACACTGTAATAGATCAGGTCTTTCAGGAGCAGGCAAAGGGATACCTGATTCTTGATACCAATAAGACACTAGCATTGAGGTGCTGAAACTGAGGTATTTGCAGTGGTAGAGGTCTGAAAAACTAGGGTATTTTAAATCTAACCAGAGAGATCCAGCAAATTTAGATACTTCGTGAAAGCAGGTGCTAAGCAAATGCAGAGGACAGGCATTACTGTAAGTGCGTGTTTTGGTGTCCTCACAGTTCATTTGAGCTCATTTTATTGAAACTCACTCTGACTATCTTGCACCAAAATTACAAAGAAAATCTGATGAAGAATTGAGAATTGAATTTTCAGTGTTCATGTCCCTTTCCAGTGTTTATTTCCTGGGCACACTCTGTCTGAATAGAGAACAGGAACTCAGAGAATGGAAATGGCAGAAATGGGGGGAAAAACTAAGGACACTAGTTAGAACAAGAGTTGGAAGTAGAGAAATAAAATGCAAGTGATTGTTGTGGGATTTTTTTTATGCAACAACTCACTTTTCAGTGCTTAGCTGACCATTTATGCAACAACTTTTCAGGTCATTGCATGCACAAAGAATCCTGCACAGCATAAATTAAAAAGGGTCCTTAGCAAAAATATATTTACTGTTCTAGGTATAAACTATATCCCAACATGGAATGATAAACACCTCTTTCTGTTGTTCATGTTCTTTCTGAACAGAGAAAATTTAGCCAGCTAGATGCCTAGACTCTGAATTGTTATTTAAAATGTTCAGGTGTATATACTTATAATTACAGAAACTCTCCAGAGCAGTTCTGTAGAAATCAATAAACCAAATGAGTTGTTTTGTTTGGGTTTTTTTTTTCTGTCCCAAAGGCTTTCAAATTTAAAGGAACTTATATATAGAACACTATCATTTACTGTGTTACAAAGACTTAGAAAGAGTCAGATTAAAACCACCTACAGAGAATTTTAAGATTAAAGGAAGAAGAGCATTGTATCCCATTTGGAATCTGAGATAGACAAAGAGTTTTTGAATTTATAGTGGCAAAAACAATATAGTCAAGCTGACTGTAAGCAATACTCCTAATAAGACAATTCAGTTGTTTGGTTATTCAGCCATACTTTAACAGAAAAATTTGTCTGTGTCATACTTTCTTCATTTTATAAATGAAGAAGTTATGTAATGTAAGTCAACATAGTCCAGCTGCAGCCAGCAGATCAAGTATGGTCCATGGACATTTCTACTCATCCAATTGCTTATTCTGTAGGAGACAGGGTAGAATTTTTCAAGAAAGGAACAGCCCAGACAACTTCTTTTACTTGATAGGAGTCCAAACTAAAAAATCAGACTGTTACCCATGTTGCAGCTGGAAATTAAAGTTATTGAGACCTATGAGACAGTGACAGTCTTGTTGCCCCAGGGGAGGTCCTCCAGTAGTTGCTGCTGGGTAATGAGAGGCAGCCCAAACTTCAGTTCCTAAATCTGTTTCAGGCCTCTACAGTTTCTAAGGTTGGGTCTTACTGAAATAAAAAAAAGTCTGTATTATGAACAAAACAGGGAAAACCATCTCTGCAGCCCTTACAGGTTTTCTTCATTAAAGGACAGTCATTGTGGTTTAACCCTAGCAGAAAGACAAACATCACACAGCCTCTTGCTCACTCCCTTGCAGTTACTTGGGAAAACAAATGCCATAACTGCAAATGTCACCCTTTCTTCCTTATTTCCCCCAACTTTTATTGCTGAGCACAAAGTCATATGGTATAGGATACCCCCTTTGGCTGGTTGGGGTCAGCTTTTCCAGCTGTGTCCTCTCCCATCTTCTTGTGCACTCCCAGCCAACTTTTTGGCAGAGCAGCATGAGAAACAGAAAAGGCCTTGATGCTGTGTTAGCATTGTTCAGCAATAAGTAAAACATCCTTGTGTTATCAACATTGTTTTCATCAACAATCCAAAACATAGCACCAAAGGAGCTACTATGAAGAAAATGAACTCTACCCCAGTCAAACACAGTACAATAGGCCATGGGACCCCAGCTTTGCTGAGGAAGAATGTTAAATTGCTAACAGTGAAACATTCAGAACATCCAAGCTGTTTAGTCTTTTCTCTATATTCAGTTGTCTGCGATGAAAATTTTTTTATTTTCAGAGATCTAGGAATAGTACTTTTTTAGGTAATTTTGCAATACTTAGCAGAATAGATTTAGAATTTGAGTGGAGGTGCTAGACTAATGCACATTTCACATCACGTTGGCAATTGTTGTCACCAACTGAAATTCCAGATATGGGTAGTGAGTTTTCAGGAGTTCTCACCAAACAAGAATTTAACTGAAAATTCCCTTTCTGAAGAAAATTATTTTTTTTTACCTATCCACCTCAAACATTATGAAACAGAACTTTTATAGGAACTGGCACATTTCTCAAACAAATGGATATTTTTTATGCTCATGTTCCACAACTAATCCTGCCTCCTGTTCCCAGCTTTCTACCTCCATATTATGGCAGGAACCAAACACACAGTTGTCTCTGCGTTCATCCTCTTCACTGGCGAAGAATCTTGGGCATCCAGAAAAGACACAGGATCAAGAAGACAAGATCCTTTGTACCTAAGTATGCACTTTCCCCATAACTTAAAACTAGACCAGAAGAGACTTCAGATCCAGTTTATATGAGAGATGGTTTAACTTCACTGTTGTAACCAAATGCTGGTTCTGCAGGAGTAAAAGATTTTTGACAGGGAAATTGCTGGTTTTTAGAAGTCAAAGAATAATATTCCAGGTGGTTTGAACAATTCATAGGTTCAGTTATGGCCAATGTTGGTGTAAGATCCCAAATCAAAATCAATTATGGTCAAAAATAAGTAAAGTGAAAGGTAGATTGCTGCCAATTTTAGCTTGGACAGTTTCAGCTCTGTGAAGGTTAGCATCTAAATTGTACTTCTTGAAACCTGTGATCAGTGGGATAGGCCTAAAACTGGAAAGCAATAATTCATTTCCGATTCTTCTTACTTCAATTAAAAAAAAAAAACACAACAAAAAAAGAAATAAAGGTAACAAATTATTTTTCCTTCAGCAGAGCTACTAAGCATGCTCTCAAATCAGACATGTGTGTCCCATAGGATATAATGAAAATGCGGTTACTATATTGAGGCATTATTAGATGTCATTGTTAATTGTCTCTACAATGAATTGTTAATGATCTGTGTATACTGCAGTAATAGGTCTAGGTGGACGATAATTTCTACTCAGTGACAGCTGAATATGGTAACTAAAATAAACCCTGTAGCTCTAGATCTACTAGTGAAGGCAAAAGTTCCAGCTTTTTGATCATCAGATGGGGTGAGTAAGCAGTACAATAAAATTCAGAAGAACAGGCTTAAATCAAAGGAATAGGAATAAATACACTGTGATGAGCAAAAATAGGTAAGTAAATAAATCTTCCATATGTATGTGGTACAGAGGACCAAGCATCAACTTTTGATATCCATGTTAAGCAATGAGGTGAAAGAGAATAGCTCCATAATATTTGGCCATCTTATGTTAATACTGAATTATTTGCATCACTGTAAGTCATCAGCATTCAGGACTCTGCCTGAGTACCCTGCCAGAATCCAAGAGGATTTGGGGCATAGAGGAACACTAAGTATTGTACTATCACCCAAAATGAGCAGAGTACTTTCAATTTTGTTTTGGTCCATACTGTTATATATCTCATGTGTATCTGTCTGTTATGACATCCTGAAAACTTTAGAAAGCCATTTTCATCCCATTTTGCTCAAAATGAACATTTGTCCTTTCAGTTCTAATGAAGACTTTCTACAGAAATGCAGTTTAGCACATTTTCTTGCATTTGATTTTTATTTCTGACATAAGAATGTTATAATTGTCAATATCATGGCTGGAATATAAAAACTAATATCAATTGGTTTTATATTGGTGTCAGGGCAATAAGCACCATTTATTATTCACTTTGTCTGATACTTCTCATAATAAGCCCCTGTAATCACTTATAATTGCAGCAGTCTGTAACTATGGTTGGGTTAAAAAATTTGAATGTTAACTGTTTGCTTTAATCTAAATAATTTCTGAAATTTCTGTAGTATCTTCTGCATTTCTGAAACTTTGGCAGGTAATATTTATGTTTTACATTTTAAAAAAGTATAGTCACTTATATATCAACCAATATGGAACTTTGCAGCATGGACTTAATTCAAAAAGGAGGCCTTTTATCAAGCCTTTTGTCTTTGAAAAATCTCATCACATGAGAAAGCATGTGTAGAGCAGATCAGTTAAAATCTGTAAAGATTTTCTTTTTCACTTGACTCATTTGTTAATATGCAACAGACTTCTGTAAATTGCTCTGAACATGTGCCTTCTTCACTTCTTATGGTTCTTGCATAAGGGAGTGAAGGGATGAAGTCGTTAATATAGATATTGCAAAGAAATTTGTCGGCTAGACAGAATAACTGACCTTGGAGACTTATTCCCCATTCTTTCCAGTCCCTCAGACTCATAATAGATGCAAAAAGCAAAGAGTGTAAGACTGGTCTCAGAGACAACCAACCTACCTGAATAAAGGCCAAACTGTCAGGAAAAATAATTTCTAGAAAGCTAATGAATTCTAAGTCATTTTACTTCATAGGTAGAACTCAAGACTATGCGGTCTGATCTTTCTTTTGCTGGAATCAAGTATGACAGATGCCATTGTAATATATGACATATTTCTTGTGCTAAACCCAGCGGCAGAAATCTCTGCAGTAGATCAAAAGACCCCAGGGCAGTCATAGCCCATTTGGCTATTCTACAGTGCTATAGGAGTCTAGAGTTTCTTCAAAATTTTCCTTAATCACATCAATATACTACCATCTATTCTGTAAAACCAAATGCTCACCAAGGAGGTGACTAGTTGAACTTAGTGTAGTCAGAACTATATAATCACAGAATAGTTGAGGTTGGCAGGGACCACTGGGGATTTCCCAGGCAACAAATGCTGCTCAAAGTATAGTCACCTGCAGCAAGCTGCTCAGTATCATGTCCAATTGAGATTTGTATATCTACACAATCACACAGAATCACGGAATAATTACTATTGGAAAAGAACTTTAAGATCGTCAAGTCCAACCATCAACCCAACACAACCATGCCCACTAAACCATGTCCTGAAGTGTCACGTCTACATGTTCTTTGAACACCTCCAGGGATGGTGACTCCACCACTTCCCTGGGCAGCCT
>NW_010524099.1:26719-27499 GCF_000687285.1 Phaethon lepturus
AGCTGTAGAGAGTGATAAGGTCTCCTCTCAGCCTCCTCTTCTCCAGACTAAACAACCCCAGTTCCCTTAGCTGCTCATTAGACTTGTGCTTCAGAGACCTCACCAGCTTTATTGCCCTTCTCTGGACACGCTCCAGCACCTCAGCATCCTTCCTGTAGTGAGGGGCCCAAAATTGAACACAGGATTCGAGATGAGGCCTCACCAGTGCCGAGTACAGGGTTACAATCACTTCCCTACTCCTGCTGGCCACACTAGTTCTGATATAGGCCAGGACACTGTTGGCCTTCTTGGCCACCTGGGCCCACTGCCGGCTCATATTCAGCTGGCTGTCAACCAGCACCCCCAGGTCCTTTTCCTTCAGGCAACTCTCCAGCCACTCCTCCCCAGGCCTGTAGCGTTGCATGGGGTTGTTGTGACCCAAGTGCAGGACTCGACACTTGGCCTTATTAAACCATATACAATTGACCTTGGCCCATTGATCCAGCCTGTCCAGATCCCTCTGCAGAACCTTTCTGCCCTCCAGCAGATCAACACCCCCACCCGACTTGGTGTCATCTGCAAACTTACTGAGGGAGCACTCGATCCATTCATCCAGGTCATCAATAAAGATACTGAACAAGACAGGCCCCAAAACTAAACCCTGAGGAATACCGCTTGTGATCGGTCGCCAATAGGATATAACTCCATTCACTACAACTCTCTGGGCTCGGCCATCCAGCCAGTTCTTCACCCAGAGAAGAGTGCACCTGTCTAAGCCACAAGCCATCAGTTTATACCGAA
>NW_010524099.1:27927-28780 GCF_000687285.1 Phaethon lepturus
CAGCCAGTTCTTCACCCAGAGAAGAGTGCACCTGTCTAAGCCACAAGCCATCAGTTTATCCAGAAGAATGCTGTGGGAGACGCTGTCAAAGGCTTTAATAAAGTCCAGGTAGACAACATCCACAGCCTTTCGCTCAACCACTAGGTGAGTAACCTGGTAATAGAAGGAGATCAGGTTGGTCAAGCAGGACCTGCCTTTCATGAACCCATGCTCGCTGGGCCTGATCCTTTGGTTGTCCCGCACATGCCCTGTGCGTGTCTTCAAGACAAACCTGTCCATGATCTTCCCTGGTACTGAGGTCAGGCTGACAGGCCTGTAGTTCCCCAGATCCTCCTTCCAGCCCTTCTTGTAGATGGGTATCACATTGACAAGCCTCCAGTCTTCTGGGACCTCCTTTGTTAACCAGGACTGGTGATAATTGATGGAGAGTGCCTTGGCAAGCTCCTCCACCAGCTCCCTCAAAACTCTAGGGTGGATCCCATCAGACCCCATAGACCTGTGGGTGTTCAGGTGGCATAGCAGGTCATTAAGTGCTTCCCCCTGGATGATGGGGAGTTTATTCTACTCTCTATCTTTGTCTTTCAACTCAGGGTGTTGAATACGCTCATGATTGCTTGGTCTGGCTATTAAAGACTGAGGCAAAGACAGTATTAAATACCTCAGCCGTTTCCTCACCCTTGGTGACAATGTTCCTCCCCACATCCTATAAGGGATGGAGATTGTCATTGCCTCTCTTGTTGTTGTTAATATATTTGTGAAAACATTTTTTGTTATCCTTTATAACCCTGGCCAGATTGAGTTCTGGCTGGGTTTTTGCCTTTCTAATTTTCACAGAATCACAGAATCACTAGGT
>NW_010524100.1:0-14170 GCF_000687285.1 Phaethon lepturus
AGCAGGTCAACACGCCCACCCAACTTGGTGTGACCTGCAAACTTACTGAGGGAGCACTCAGTTCCCTCATCCAGATCATCAATAAAGATATTGAACAAGGCCAGCCCCAGAACCGAGCCCTGGGGAACACCGCTTGTGACCGGCCGCCAGCTGGATTTAACATCGTTCACCACAACTCTCTGGGCTCGGCCATCCAGCCAGTTCCTCACCCAGCGAAGAGTAAACCTGTCTAAGCCATGAGCCGCCAGTTTCTCCAGGAGAATGCTGTGGGAGACGCTGTCAAAGGCTTTACTAAAGTCCAGGTAGACAACGTCCACAGTCTTATTGTCTTTTGGGGTGTTTCTACTGCAGGAATTTAGGAAAGAACTCCAATATTTTTTTTTACAGTTGCAATTGCAAGTCTTTTCTAAGATCCCTAATATCTGTGACTGGTCATCACAGCTGTGGTTCTTACAAGACATTCCTGGTAACAAATGCGAGAGATTCCAGAACGTATCATCTTTGATTCCAGATTTTCAGTTGGAAAGCAAAGACATACTCATTTCTTGCCTGTTGAGGCACTTCATTTACATGGAGATTTCTGAGCACTCCAGGGACCGCTAGCTATTTAAAACCAGATAAAAGGAGGAGACTTAACTATCAATATTCCATTTGTTTCAGATACCAATATTCTGCTGTATCATTTTTCTTGCAGTTGAGGCACCAAGAGTCTGCAGAATTCACAAACTGTTCTAGTTGCTGCTACTCACTAGGAATGGACACAGCAGAAATGCAGCCTTTCATATGAGAGACGCACCTTCTGAAGTCATATTGGATAGGCACAAAGTACTGTTTCCTTCTTCAATAAAATCCCTATGTACCTTAAGCCAGTAACCTCTGGTGAGCAGACTGTCATATTTTTTAACCAAATTAGGTTATCTGTCATGTGAAACAGGTGGAAAGTTCTGGACTGTTTTGGCATTGCCACCTTCTGAACCTTCCTCCCTTCTTTGGTGGCCACTCTCAGGAGTGTCAGTGATATTTGCAGCTCCAGTGTAAAAGAACTGTTGAAAGTTCCTTTCTCAGGGCAAAGGGCTCCACAGCAAATATGTCTCGTTGCAGGAAAGAACAGAGGGTGGAGAGCAGCCTTAGATACTGAAAATTTAACTCTTTTTATTAGAAAACTAATGTGCAACAACTAACAAGGTCAGGTTGGACGGGGCTCTGAGCAACCTGATCTAGTTAAAGATGCACCTGCTTACTGCAGAGAGGTTGCACTAGATGACCTTTAAACGTCCCTTCCAACCCAAACTATTCTATTATTCTATGATTCTATGCAGAAGATGACCTCAATGAATTATTCCATTGCTCCAGAAAGGAGATAGGATTGTGTCTTTTGACGGGCAAGATGCTATCGAGTTGTTACATTTGATTATATCTAATATTGGAAACAGAGTGGGATTGTTACTACATCAGGGTCTTCCTTTAGGTCTTTTCATGGCAACCAATATCTTTGGTTCTGGTTGTTCTTAGAAGGCTGTGATTATCCTTTATACTTGACTTACAAAGAATAGCTCTTTTCATCAACTGATGAACTCTGTCAACCTCATTCTAAATGCCTTAGATTTGCCAAGTTCAAGTATGAAATTGTTGAAACGAACTCACAGTTGGTTCACTGTGACTGCTTGGTATTTACAAGACCAAAACTGAGCTTGATAGTAGCCACTCTTCAGTAGCTGGAATGTCTTTAGTAGAAGGAGCTTTATTCCTCTGTTTTCGATCTCTATTGAATCTTTTAATACCAGCTAGCATTAAAGTCCTGCCTTACTTGGATTGGTCATATGCTTGTACAAGTGTAGCTATGTATACCAGACGTTTAATATGATGTTTGTACGCATCATATCTTTTCATCAGGCATCCCTTAATGAAAAAGTAGCATCAATTAGACAACTACTTACTTGATACAAATAACAATAATTAATTGTAATTAATATTCATATTTCCACATGCTACTGAGAGATACTAAATCACATCTGTAGAAGAATACTGCTTTGTTTTCTTACTTTGTGCAGGATGATAACCAAAGATACTTTTCTTTGATATTGAAGAACCCATTTGACTGGACCAAAAGCTCAAGGATTATATGCTGTGAGCAAGTTCAATGTGCCTGAAGATATTTTTGTCAAGCCTTTTTACCATGTATTGCAGAATAGCAAATCTGTAAGGTGATAGGCAGTACTACTATCATTCTTCTGCATCAAATAATGGTACTGTTAGATCCCTTTAACTATGTATTAATTATGCATTTTGTCACTGGATTTGGTGCACAGGTTGTCAGATTAATCTCTTAGTCTGTCACCATTCAAGAATGAAATTCTTGAGAGAATTCAGTTGTTTGATGATGCTAGATCATCAGTAAAATCTTACAATTATGGGTTAAATCATTTTAACAAGGAGCTTTTAGAACTCGATCTACTCTAAGGCTACTCTCTATTTGCTTCAAGAATCATTAAAAAAACACCAAAATTCTGTTCCAGAACCAAGCTTTCTCTTGGGTGTCCAGGATGCATTCTTGATTTCGTTGTTGGGAGAGGTCATGTACATGTTGCCTTCAGTTCCCTTCCTTCCTGAATATGGCAATACAGAACAGACTACTCAAGCTATAGATGACCCCAGCTACAGGCCCAGGAAGTAACACTTTCAAGACAATTTGTGTCCCTTGTTGACAAAAAAATCCTAGAAATTCTTTTCTAGAAATTCTTGATTGTTCACTGGAGCTAAAGAGCTTTGACCTTTTACTGGTTTCCCCAAATTTCATTAAGGTGCTGTTTCACTTCTGCATCCTGAAGTTAAACTATTATCCATTTTATTAATTTTCTACTGGTAGTTTTTGAGGTCTTTAATTTTATTTATTTTGCCTGTCAGGAACTCTGTCATTCAATGAGGTCTTGATCTTGTACTGATTTCTCTAATTAAACAGCCATTTGACCTACTGATGACATGTTCCTTTTAGGGTAGGAGAGTCTTGATCAACAAAGACACTGGTTGCCTGCCAGAAAATCTGCCCTAAGCGTGGACATACACCCTCTGTTTATCTTCCTATATTGTTTTTATTAAGGATAAAGGTTTTCCTTCAAAAGCTCTCAGAGGCTTTTTTTAAGGAGGACATAACTCTCATTGTTTTTCTCAAAATCACATGCCTCCGCTATTGTGACAGTATTGTTTACTGTGGTTGTTAGACATGTCTTATCTTTTTATATCTGGTAGAGGATTCCTCATCTTCCATGTAAGACTTTTTGACAAAGTTATCCATGGTCAAATACTATGAATTGTAAGATGTCAATCTTTTCATGTCAGTTGGCTTACCTATTTTGTCACAAAGACTTGCAGATAAATGGTTGTGTAAAGATGTAACACAAAATGCAACTTTAATTCGGACAAAATTATCTACAAAAATTGATGTTCATTTCCTCCATTTATCCTGGGAGATGCAGACTTTCTTGAAATCTCTGAGGTTATATCTTTCTCTTCAATTACTGGGTTAATAAAGTGCATGTTTCCATGATCCCTCTCCTCATGTCTGTATTCTAGAGAGTACTAACAAGGGGCGTTGTCAGGGGAGTCCATTAAATGTCTTGGGTGAACAGTGAGATCTTTTGCAAACATATGGCTTGGCTAATCATAGTAGCTATTCAGCATACAGGTTTTTCCCTCAAGTCCAATAATTCTGTTTATATTCATAGGTTGTCCACAGCTCCTTTCTCTTTGCTGCTGGACTGAATCTTGTCATTGCCCTCTTTCAATTACTGTAAAAATACTAGTAAGTTTGAGTTTTGCCACACAATTAAAAAGCTCTTACAGCAGCAATAATGTAATTGACACATTACACTGAATGTAGAATATGGTTTTGTCATCTGGAGTTGTGTCCTAAATGGGTTGAATTCTCAGGTCCAGCATGAGAACATAGCACTTTTGCATTGGGCAACAGCACTGCAGGGAACATATCCAGAAAGAAAGATGAAATGATAACAGGTGTTCCTCAGCCTTAAGACCCTATGCCTGAACTACTTAGAAAGTCACTCAGAAGTCAGATGTTTTAGCCTAAGTTTCACACTGTACTGAGTTTTTAGTGGTTGGAAGGGTGTTGTCAAAACAGTATAGTTTATAAGAACTTCATGACTACATGCCTGTCTTAGTAGCTGAAATTTTCTTATGGATATGTCCCTCTCAAATAAATTTCCCTTGGGCTCCTAAAATATTCTTCATATTTAGGCAGAATAGAAGAATTGGGCATGGGAGACTCCATATTATTCTCTGTATGAAAATACAAATATGTATTGAAACAAAAGGATACATCTATGTACTTATGCAAGAAATCATTGCCTCAAACACAGATAATAGGTCTTGTGCAATCTTACTTTTCTATACACCCCAATGCCGTATTCCAACAGGAGGGCTTTACTAAAATATGGTTTATTAATCAGAAAGTACAGTTGTCACTTGATACTGAACATTTGGCTCTTCTTTTGAACTCAGGGATCAGAAATCCAGGTGATTGTGACAGTTGTTTAATCTAGCACAAGAAAGCTGTTGTATTACTAAAAGGTCAGATTTTTTTATACGATCCATAATGAAGACCCTTGAAAGTGCTGGTACTCATTCAACCTTAATTCATGTAGATGTTAGAATCTGCTTTTGATTCAAGAACTGAAAAAGTGAGATCATTAGACAGACCAACACTTGCTCTTTCGTTTCAAACCAATATTGTGTAACTGGCACTAATAATCACATCTGTTTTT
The DNA here is from genome assembly GCF_000687285.1 of Phaethon lepturus. NCBI lineage: Eukaryota > Metazoa > Chordata > Aves > Phaethontiformes > Phaethontidae > Phaethon > Phaethon lepturus. The sequence goes on from NW_010524100.1 coordinate 4,779, forward strand.
TAAGCATTGCTGAGTATAAAATGACTTCTGCATCATCTGCATATGTCTCTATAGCCATTCCAATATGTTCCTTCATAATGGTATGCAATTAGAATGCCCCATAAAGCCCTTCAGACTTTTAGGTCGAAATTGTGAGTTTTGTTTTGTTTTTTTTTTTTTTCCTCTTGAATGTGTTTGAGAAGCAGAAAAGGGGCTAAAGCCATTGCCAAAAACTTAAGAAGCTGAATTAGTAGTGGTACTGATTTTGTAAGCAGAAAGCTTGGCTGGAAAAAGTATCCTTGAGTCATATTTTATGTTTTTCTTTTTCTTAATCAATCTTTCCCCAAACATTGCAGTTTGTAATCAGTTGGGGTTTTTTAACCTACTTTCATTTCTTCCCCAGTTCTCTGATTTATGGCTTATACAGATATCTATGGCATTATGAAATTAGCTTTCAGAAACTGAATAGGTTGCACCATTTTCAGCCATATTAGCAATCTTCTATGTTAATTTCTTGACAATAACAAAAAAGTGATGCAGTCTGATGTATGCAGCATCTATTCTTGCTACTTATTTTTTACTTGTCATAAATTCCACCTATAGGGAATGTGTAATAACTTGTCCTGAGGATATTTAAACTAATCTTCATCAGACAAACATGTTCTCAGCACTTACTAGATGTAAAGTCCATCCCAGTCCTTGGAGTTAACACATATTTGTGCTATATTTTTTTCTGTCTTAAAAATTGCAACTCAGTTTTCTAATCCCCTTTAAGTTTTAACCACTGATCCCATTCATTTTTTGCCAAGATTATGTTGGGTTTTGCCTTGATGGAAGTTTTTAGCAAAATATGGCATTAGCAATGGTCAGTAGCAATAATAGCAACTCTAGTATAAGTTGGTTAGTTAAGGGAAAGGATGGCTAACTTTTTTGTTGCTCTGATCAGGGTTTTGGAAAAGGCTTAGTTCCCACTTACTTCTTCGAGAAATTCCTTGTGCTATTGAAAATTCAACATTTTGTTTTGTGTTTGTAAAAAAAGCACAACAATCTTTCTAATAATATTCCCCATTCTGTAGTAACTTTTAAAAGGTAGGTCATAATCTGTGATAATTTATAGACTATTGTCTTTTCAGAATATGCTACAAGGATGGGAAAATATATGCTTATGGGATTGCATGTAGATAAGCCAAGAGATGCTGAGCAAATGCACAAGATGCAGTTTTCTCTGAACAGAAAGAAAGAGAAGAAACTTTTTTTCCATTTCCCTTATTTTGCACATCTTCCTGTCAACATAAACTCCTTTTCAAATGCCTCTATCAATTCAAAGGTAGCTTTTACTTTTTTCTTATTTTTTTAAGTGTGGTAACTGTGCTCTATTGATATTCTGATTTTAAGCATTGCAGCGTTCTGAAGTAGAGATGGAAGCTTTCTTTTGCCTCTCTTGTCCAATGTTACAGGATGGGCCTAATACAGAGGGGATTTTGTTTTGTTTTTCACTATTGTTTGCTATGTTGTACGTGGAGCACTGCTGGAGGCAGGCAGTGGATTGGCTGGGTCATTCAACAGCTTCCATGGGGCCAGTTTTTCATGCCACAGTTAAAAACTCATTGTGCCTTATATTGTACACAGTTGTTAACAGGGATACAAGTGAACAGCATGGTGCACAAGATGAACACTAAAATAGGAAGCAAAATAAAGACTGCAAACCCAAACTGGGAAATGACCTAGAAGACACACCTGTAAAATCAATACTGCCATATCATATGATACTAACTCACACTAACAGTGTCTACCTTAGTCTAATAACTAAACCAAAGCCACCCTCAGTTATGTTGAACACGCTTTAAACACAGACCAAAGGAAAATTTGTGCAAGAATGGTGCACAGCTAACTCTAACCTGTTGAAAGTTAGATGAAGCCACTTTGCTCATCCACTAGAACCAATTCAAATTTGTTACAGTCAGGGAGCTGTGTAGCTGGGACAGGAAAGGTGCCTGATCACGGGTGACACAACTGTGAAAGCAGCTGTTGGGGGATTTCTTCTTTGATAATTTCCTCACTGTCTTCAGCGGGCTGCCCTGGGGCCAAGATCACAAGTGAGAGCTAACACTCCTGTCATTCAGAAGCCACATCTTTTGCACCTAGTGTGGCGTTACACCATCCTGTGCTGCCTGTGCTGAGAACTGTTTGCTGGTTCTCTCCTTGTTGATGGAGTGTAATACAGCCAGGAGGTAATCAAAGTCTGGCCGCTGGTCTTCCAAATTTGCACCACTGGAGCCTGTTCTTGATTCTAACTCCAGAACATACAGGGTTGAGTTGGTTCTAAGAGGGTTTTGTTTTTTGGGTTTTTTTCAAAACAAGTTTATTTAAGGTTTAGCTCAGAGATGATAGTTTGGATATAACCCCAATTAATTGTATTTGTTGGCTTGATGTAACTGTACTTTGCCTTAGGCAATTTTGATTAAGAGAACATATAAGTTAGTGATAATTCCAGTTTGAAGGGCTGCGTCTCCTTTAGGTAACCCTGAACTGTTAGTTTCAATCCATTTACTTCTGACATTCTGTCAGTCCACTCTTTCTTATACATAATGCATGAGAAAAATATTTAAAGTACACTTGTGTTTTGACACTAGTGAACAGTACTCATAATACTTGTATTTTCTAGCAGCTAAACCCACAGGAATGAATAATGATTGGGAAGATACACATGTACAGTATAAAAATGTCTAGGTCACAATTGCTATATTGCTGCTAGAAATCATGTTTCTGAGTTTCTATAACAAATTTCAAAATGAACATTACCACTTAATCACCTTCATCAACAGTTCTTTATTTATTTAATATATATAAAGGTTAACATCTTGAAAGTGACCATTTGGAAATCCAAGTTTCTTAAAAGGTGTTGTTTGTTACTAAACCTGGGGATCTGAACATCTGTTTGTAGAGGAATGATTGTCTTTTGGTTGAGACCTCAGCCAAGAAAAGCAGCCGCTGACAACTGAACCTGTCACTTCAAACTCCCTTACCATCAAAGGTGAAAAACAGATGTTTCTAGAGGACTTCCAAGTACTAAAGCAATACGAATAAATTATGAACACAGTTCTCAGAAATACTTTATCCACTTCCAGAGAGTGAGTTCTCTGAGCAAGTATGATATGAAGACGTTGGAGTTCTCTATATTTTATTTGGGATAGCTAGGAAATGGAAATACATGTGTATTTTCTTCATAAGGTGAGGGCAGAAGAAGTTGAGACAAAGATCTGAAGGTAATGCAGTATGATTCAAGTTATGACTACTCAGTATACCGGGCATTCAGATTTTTTTCTCCAAACAGCATTATTTACTTACTAATGATGTGGACTACTAGGTCATTTTTTTTTTTGTCTTTGGGAAGTATCGCCTCACCTTTTTTATGTAAAGATCACTCATAAGATACTAACTTTTTCCTTCACTCTTTTTTTTCCCCCTTTTTACTGTAAGAGGAATAAAACAAAGACATGCTGTTCCTGCACGTTCTTGCCCTTGACAGTTTAATCAGAGAAAATGTATTTCAGCCATTTGACATTTATTTATGGTAATGAAATTGATTCAGATTATGTAACCTCCCAAAGCTCTTGGAGGTAATGTGCTTTCGGCTTTTATATGTAGTAAATTTAAGTGGGCGACTGGGGGCGTAGTATCAGCAAGATAAAAAGAATGTCATGGATCTAGCTTGCAAAAGTAGAACTACAAAATAGAAATGATCGACCAGCAAAACGTGCCACAAAGTTGCAAGTTCGTAAAACTCATTCTTATTTTTGTTCAGGAAGTCCCATTTATTCTGGAATCTCATTTCAAATCCTGTTCTTGGTCATGCTCTATTAACTCTTATGAGACGTCTTATACTCCACCAGTTGCTATTTCAAATAAAATGCTTGTGTGAGATGAGATGTTCAGTGAAGGCTGTTAATTCTGTGTGCAATCTAATCTAAAATCACGGAAAAAGACCATAAATAAACATTCATATTTAAAGAGTTTGGCGCACTGATCAAGTAACCCTATGCTTTGCAATTTTTTCTGTTTGTTGAATTTTACTTGTGCATGTTGAACGTTACCAGAACTTTTCTGCTACAAATCAGTGCAACCAAAAATACTGAGGTGCATTTCAGATTTTCAGAATCTGTAGTAGCTGTCAGGTACTGCTGTGTGTTGTAGCATTACTAATAACAGCCTGACAGGCCAGCATCAGCATTGGTGTCTGGCATTCAAATGCATAAATACTTGATGCAGAGTTGCATAGTTCTGCTCTGGTTTGAGCTTTGTCCTCCTGACCTGATACCTTCAGCACTTCAGCTTTATATTCATCCTTGCTACATATCAGGGGAGACTTTGGACAGAACCCTGTTTGTGAAACACCTGCCAAGAGTAGCGATAGCGCTGACTTTTATGAAATTCTTTCATCAGCCCTTCAGCAAAGTAGTATTCTCTCTTTTTTTAAAACTTTCTTATCTGGTCTTGATTGCTCATACAACGCTTAGCCGTGACTGTCCAGTACACTCAATGAGGGGATTAGCATTCAGTTGTGTGGTGCATTGTAGTCTCTAACATTCTTTAAAGGAAAAGAAAACTCACCTTCCTTCCAATATTGTCATTAGTCATGGTTATTGCAGTGCTGTGCAACAGCCAGTGAAAACTGGAACTTGCCATGCTAGCCCCTGGAAGAGTAGCAAGCAGGCCCTCCACATTCTGACCAAAACAGACCAAAACTGAGGGGGGCAAGGAGGTTGGAGAATACGTAAGCAGACCAAACAGTGGATGGTAGAAAACAGCATATCTGTTCTAGCATTTTAGAACTACTTTTGAATACAGCTGGGTTCAAAAGGGAAAGAAAATCTAAATGAGAAATATGAAAGGAAAGGGGATGGTGGGAAAAGAGGACTGGAAGATTGTATGACCAGCAGTTACAATAACATTCAAGGAGATGAGGGATATAGCAGCATACACCTTCCAGTACATGGGAAATAGTGCATACCTAAGTATTATGATAGGTGAATAGAATTTAAGACCAGAAATATACCATCATAAGTATCTGACCTTCTACGTAACACAAGCCATATGCCATGTCCTTCAGTAATGTCATCCTCAGAAGAAAAATACCAATGCCAATAGAAATAAACACTAGAGAGCAGAGCAGTGAATACATAAAGTTGAATTTCATTCAGTTTAAATTTTTTTGCTGTGAGTTCTACATTTTTATTTTATTTACATCAAACACATTTTAAAATAAATTAATTAACTCTGTTCCACCTATTTTTTATCTTTATTTTCCTTTATTTTTTCTTATTATGAGAAGGGCCAAGAATGAAAGCAATTGCACATGTGAAGTAGAGAGCGCCCTTTCCTCACAGTATTTCTACCTATTATTAACCTGGTAGGACTGGAAATTTCGCAAGAGATTTTGCTTCTGCATTTCACATTTGGCAGATATTTGCAGGCAAACTGGAATTTTGAATGCTGATACATATTGATTATGTAAAATGATTACATTTTACAATTTCTTGTCATTCTTTGTCTTATCAGTATTATATACCAAATCTGAAGCTTTGTGGTTTGAGAACTTGCATTGCTAAGCAGTCATTGAGTATAACTGTAATGTATTTCTTTTCATTTTAAATCAAGGGTGAATGTGTCAGGTAGATATTCTCTACAACTGGATTGAACTAACATTGCCCTGCTGTTTTGTGGCATTGACTGAATCATATAGGAGCACATCACAGCATTATATGATCAGTACAGCACTTAGCCATTATGAATGTCTGGGAACAGTGTGTCTCAGTCATTTATCATTATGCAATTATTTGACTTCCTCATTGACAGAGGAAGGTGCAGGAAGGGAGGAAATGCTATTATTTGGGCAATTATTTTACTTGAAGCACATCTCAGCTGATGGAATAGGACCTTCCTTTATCACTTTATGGACACATGGCAGCTGTATGACCCTAGATGTGCTTTGCACCTTGGAAGCCTATCTGCTGCAAATTCTGTGCCCCACTACAGATGTGCTTGTTGCTTTAATGTGTGGTATTCTAATCAGCTCTTTTAGTCTCTGTTAAAAGTCCATAATGCTAATTTGTTTGATTAATTTCACAAGAGCCCAGCCAGATTATCCCATTAAGCTAATGCTACTGATTTTTAACAGATGTTTAAAATAGAAGGTGCTACTAAGCAAGAATTGCAATAGACTTTTAGAAGCTGAATTTTATTTACAGTAGTCTAAAAGATTTTAAAGCGTCGTTCTTCAGGTCTAGTAAAGAGCTATGAACTGTGAGTTTGTGTAAGATGATAATAGTTTGTTTGAATAATGTCTAGAGGGTCTCATTTGTTTTGTAGTGTGAGCTTTTAAAGTCTCTTGGCACCTTCAAAGGAAAGTCTAAGAGGCCTAGATGACTTCTCGAAAATATCACTCTTATAGTGGCTGAGAACCTTAACCTTTCTTTAAAGAGCTCCAAGTGAAAACCTTTCAAGGGCTGCCATGTGGGAAATTGTTGGTACCTTCTGGAGGGAAAATGTGGGAATGGTATCAGAAGCACCAGATCAATTGGAGAAATAGTGCCCCAAATACTCCCTAAAAAACAAAATATTAAAACACTTCACGTTCAGTAGCATAACGATTCTTTCTAATTGTAACATAGGGTAAAGTTTAAATCAGTCCAGAATATGTATCCATACAGTATTAGAATACTGTTGTTTAAAAGAGACATAAGAATTTGAGAAGGGTTGGGAGATAGTAAAATTATCAAAGAGAAAGTAATTTACACCACACTGTTTAGAGTGATCAAATATGGACTGACTAGGATTTAGAGGAATATGGGTGAGTTGAGTCAAACCACAGTGTTTTGAGTAATAGGGCCAAGGTTGGGCAGAAGGACAGACACTTCAAAGCCAATTTTTCTTGTGCAAGGATCTTATTTAAAAAAATATCTATTTTACAGAGCTGAGTCCAATGAGTTCTGTAAAGGACAAAGGTGCCATACTTGCATATCAATGTGGAGGCTGCACTGTGGTGGGGCGTGCTTTCTCATTTTTTAGAACACAGTAAAAGAAAACAAGCTTGAAATTAAGCCAGATGCCTCAGACAACATGTTAAATCAACAGAGGACCAGAAATACAACCTAGCAAACCTGTCCCTGTCCCGATCCAATGTCAGGGAAGGTTTTGATACAATCCCAAGAGCAAGATTAAGACATAAACAAGGTCAAATGCCATATACCCAAGAAAGCTTTTATTATCAAAAGTAAGAAATTAGTAGCTCTAGGACAGAATAGAATAAAAAAACAGAAATCAAGGAAGCATTCGGGATAGAGTTGCAAGGGTAGTCACCACCATAGATCCACAGCGTCCTGGGGTCCAACTCTCTCGATGTTTCAGCGGTGGGCGATCGCAAAAGGGCTTGTCTTCGCAGTCCTTTTTATTATGACGTTCCTCACTTAATGGGTGATCGCAAAAGGGCTTGTCTTTGCAGTCCTTTTTATTATGACGTTCCTCACTTATTGTGGTGCGTCCTCCCCTCGCGTCTGGGGAGGCTTTCTTCCAGTGAGGGACACCTTTGCGGGAGCTTCCCTTCTGCGCACCTGAGTCCTTTTGGTTCTGATCATGAGCCCAAGGCAGTAACGGGGCCGTACTTACACCCATAATCAATTTGTGTGCAACCTCCTCCCATGTCCAGACATTCCTGTTTGGGAAATTCCTGGCAGGTGTGAGTACTTCTCCCAGGGCTGCAGTAGCTCTTTCCCCAGGGCAGAGGGATTTGATCTGCCCCTGAAGTTGAATATCCATTGCTTTTAGGGAGTCCCCAAATCAAGGGGGTCATTCTGGGTCATCTGGGTCATTCGTTCTGGGTCAGCTGGCATCATCATGGGGCATCCCTGATTTGGCTTAGGCTCCCGATCATACATCATCGGTAGGCAGGCTGCCTTTTGCACACTTTCTACCAGCTGATCGGTGGTCCTGGTTACAGCTAGCAGGTCTCCCCTTTCTAATGGATTCAAGCCTCTGGCCCAATATGCTGCTCTTTCTTTGAGTGACCAGGGCGCCCAGTTATTGTCAGTAGTCAAAAATACTCTGGGTCCCCAATCGCCTTTTGCTTCCTTGTCAGTTAACAATATCTGTTCCCCTCCAGAAAGCGAGACCGTCCAAACATATTCTGTTTCTGATTCCTTAGAAGTGCAAACAAAGTCCTTAATTTGGCCAGTTCAGTGGCTGTAAAGGGGACCTCTTTTGTAGTAATCTGCCTGCCCCCACCTACACATTCAGAAAACCTGAAGTCCTGTATAGCTTTTGTTCTAACCAGCTAACAGATTGATCCAATAATTAGAAGCAGAGGGATTTTATGTGACAAGATCTTACAGAGTTTGTCTGGTCACCTAGTGCTCATCTGGAAGTTAGAGCCGTTTGTGTTTCTTTTTATATTAAGTCTTTTCCAGGACATACTGCCCAGGCACAATTAGGTTTTACTTCTTCCACAGCTTTCAGAACCTTAGGCCTCATCTATATTAATGAAAAGAATGTGTAAAGATAGAGAAGCATTGTTAAACTGAATCTGTTGGGGTTTTTGTTTTTCCGATAGTCTCTCCTCACCGTCAGCTTGTAAGTCATAGTGTTGTGAAGGTGCATACATTGCTTTTAATTGGTAAAGCAGTTTTTGTGCTACTGTATACAGACAGCGTCCGCTCTATTTTAACATTCATTAAAAGTTCATGCCAACAGCCTGTTGAGAATATTTTTGTTTCTAAAGGAAAAGATAGTTACCAGATTAGCTGTTGCTTGGAACAATTGCCAGAATCTTGCATGAGAGTAGGAGATCTGGGTATCACTGAGATAAGCTGCTCAGAGTTGAGGTCACCACTGCTACCTTGAATTCTGCCAAAAGTGGGATCTATACTCAAAACTCTGTAAAACAGAAATGAAGAGCTTATAACACACAGGAAAAAAAAAAAAAGAAGTTTAATGATGCAAATTGAAACTTGTAAAGACCAGGAAACATGGTATATGCCCTCTTCACTGTGTCATCCTAATTCTAACTCTGTACCTCCATGCTTCTCAACGATGAGGAAGGAGAATAGCTGGAGCAGACTCGTGTAAAATTATTGTTCTGATATGATAAGTGGTGTGTGTAGGTCTTGAAGGACAAAATATATCTAATTTCAGTGCTAAATTCTAAATAGTGTTTCAGGACTGGTGCACAGATGGGATTTATCAGCAGTCTGATGGCAAACATGGCTGTTGTTTATGGGCCTATGTGAGGGGCAAGTGAAATTTATGTCTCAAAATGAAGTCTCAGGGTAAAGGTAAGTCAAGTGATAGCTGTTACTACAGTGACTTCCTCCTTTCCCTGTGTCAGGAGCTGGATTTTCCTTTCCACCTAATAGGGAAAG
>NW_010524100.1:14201-39691 GCF_000687285.1 Phaethon lepturus
GTCACATTCACTATGCATTCAAATACTAATTTAGTGATAATAAAATGATAACACTTCCTGATGTAGAAAAACAGATAATCTTTGACATTTGCAACAACCCAAATGCTACCGTAGACCCCAGGAGTTCCTCAGCAATCCCTCTTTTTCTAATATTTAATATTAGCATCTTCAACTGGAACTTAGGTGGCTTTTTAGGTAAAGTAGGGCAATATCAGCATGGGATTTTTGTAATTGTTTGCAGCTGAAAACCTTTGTTCTTGGGACTTTCTCAAGCAACCTGGAAAGCAGTTCTTGTTTAGCAAGAGAATGTGAAGGTACTCCTTTGCTTCCTTGGAGGTGCTCACTAATCATCTGTCTATATTTAATTACTGCAGCCTGTTCACTCATCAGTTCTCTTTCCTTTCAAGCAATTCAGATGCATTTAAACAGAGTTCATTTAAGCAACAAAGATTTTTTGATCACATAAGAAGTTTGGTGCAGTGACATAATGACAGATAGCATCATATGCAGTACATAATTGTACATCAAACATGTCAGACTACCAAATATATTAAATATTATTCTTTTAATATGATTAAGAGAAAACAATAACATATGCAGTCCAAATTATCTGTAAATTGGTAATCTGCATCAAATATTAGATTTAAACCATGGCCTTCCTTCAGGCTTTTTGCTGTTTTGTAAATTACTTCTCAGTTCCAATATATGAACAAATGAATTTAGCAGTTATACTTCAGCTTTTGTGTAACAGCACAAGAGTTTTCTTAATGTATGAGTAAACAGTGTGATTTCACCCATTTACAATAACAGAGATATATGCATGTATATTGGGAAGGCTGTAAGATTATTTTTAACCCTGGAAAGGTAAAAAAGCAAGGCAGACAAACAAAAACAGCCTTTCTGCTTCTTTCTAGTCTTTTTCTTGATTTTTAGCACTGCTACTTTTATTTGCTTTGATTTCTGTCCTTATGACACTGTCTCCTTCCAAATTTGGTAACCATTTATCTGATTCTCTGGTTCTCTAAGATCTATGTGGGTTTTGCTGTTTTGGAAAGGCTAGTAAGACCCTTTCAGTTTTTTTCTATACTTGAGAAATAACATGGGGATAGGATCCTTTCTCTCTGTTCTTTCTCTGACAGTCTGCTGACAGAGTGGAACTTGGTTTCTTCTAAATGATTCTTGTCATTTGCCACTGCTCTGAACAAGCAGATCTGAAAGGATGTATTGCAGATGTTGGCCTCTTAACTCTTCACATCTGGATTTATGGACATAGTTAATTTTCTTATAAAAGGCTGGAGACTTTACCAGGTGCACTTCCCTCTGATATTCACATTATCATTTCTAATTGCCTGGCTTCTTCACCTGTACTACAGCCCAGCTTTTGCCCCTTCCCTCCCTGAGCTCTTTGGAATTTAAGAATGAAGGAGCTGTGCAGGTTAATTAATTCTTACCTGCAAGGTCTTTTTCTTTTCATGCCAAAGGGGCAGTTATTAGTCAAAGCCCCACTGGCTGCATATCTGAAAACAGAATAAAGGAATAGGGAAGAGTTGTAAAGGAGTAAAGGGGAATAGAAATGGTGGTTGTCTCTGTAGGCTGGTTGGGACTCAGAGAAGGACTCCACTCCACACCTCTTCTCTCTATGGTTTCAAGCTGTTCTAAGACAGAAAAATGTCCACCCAGTTTCTTGGTATCCCGTGCCTCTAGTAAGCTTGCAAAGGCATGCAGAAATGTGGTAAGTGCACACATCGGCTGTGGACAAGGAGTAGGAGATTAGATATCTGGTGTTCTGCCTCAAAATTGGACCTGGTGTCTACAGCATAGAAGGTGTCAGAAGACATGAAGTGGCCTTTCAATCGTACCTCAATGTTCCTAGTAGAGATAAATAAGGTTTGAAACAAGACCCTGGTGGCTGTGAATTGCTCCATTCATCTCAGTGTTCCCCTTCTCTGTTTCAGTTCTTCTAAGCCCACAACACTGCCAAGTGTGTCTATTATTTAGTGTGAAATCTTTCACCTTACCTCTGTTTAATGCTAGGATCCTCAGCAGTACCAAAGCAAAATCTGTGTCAGCCTTTGAGCTGAAGGAGCTCATTTACTCAAATGAGCTAGATCTTAAACTAGCTTGACCCTTTACACCCTGAGAGGCCAAACATTTAATAGTGTGACTCAGGATTTTCAGAATAATTTGAAGAACATCTTTTATACAACTAGCAATTCCCCATAACTGTAGCAGAGTCACTAATTCTTTGTAGTTCTTTTGAGACCCACTCCTACAAAACTGTGGTGTGGCTTCTAGGCTCTGTTAATATACCTCCCTTTCTAGTGACAGAAAGCACGAGGGAAAGATTTCTATGTTCTCCCAACCTATACAGTGGGAACTATCAAGTTACTGGGATATCGCTCTCTTTTCTTTTTTCTTCTTGTTTTTTTAACATATTGAGTTAAACTGAAGTTCCTGTCTCTGATCATCTTTCGCTGTACCAGTGACCATATTTTTCCCTCAGAGGACAGTAAGGGAAAGGGTATGACAAAAGCATAACGGAGAGTAAGAGCAAGCCTACAGCATTGCTTCCTCCTGTAGAGCTTCCCAGCTATGGCTGGGAAATGGCTTTCCAGCCATCTGCAGTTTAGAACACCCTGAGCAAGGAACCTATGTTCTCTTGACTTTGCCTCCACCATCGTTTTGTCTAGCAAAATGAAATTGGAGCCACACTGAATATTGAAGCTGGGTTATTTGTTTTTTTTAAACCTAACATTTTCTAAAGTAAGGTATTCCAGAAGTGTTAGCTAGTCTAGAAGCTAGTGATAAAAAATCTGTGAGCATAGACATAGGGGTTGTCTTTGAGTGTAGGATTTGTGAACCAAAAATGTGGTATTATCATGTAGTAGCATGAAAACTCTAGACTGTTCAGTACTTCTAATGACAGTTTTTTTCTGCAGCAAGTACTTTCATGATAAAACCATGGGCTTTTTTTAGTTTAGTGTCTAACTTAAATATGTTCTTTTAAAAGTTAGTGATTTACATCATTAATGATATGTACTCAATGTCCCTGAGTCCATTTCTCAGTCACTTATCATGCTATTTTGCATGAGATCTTGTCAAAACAGTATAGTATTTTGCTTCTCTGATTCAAGAAAATAATTTGGTGTGTAACATGTTTTTATAAATGAGGTTTTCTCATTCTGTTTTAAACTGCCATAACTACTGATCCATGGGTAGTCCTCCCCACCCCTTCTTGAGTCCCTCTTTTTCTCCATAAAGATCTGCACACTCTCTGACTTTTTCACACTGGTGTCCTGAACATCTTTCCTTGGGTAAAGTAGCTATGTCATTTAAAGTACCTAATTTCGTAAAAAATTAAGGATATTATTAAGGTCAGATTCATGATCAAGGTATAGCTCTGTCTGGAGGGGATTGAGAGAGAAAAAGAAAATAGTGCTGAAAATCATGCAACATGGAATTGCTTTTTTAAAATAATACATCAATGGCTATTCCACCATTGAAAGGAAAAGGGAACTTGGAGCTGGATACAGACTTAGAACTGCGGGGCGGGGGGAATGTCTCATTTTAATGTTTCTGGACTGGTTTATTTGTCATGTTTGATGCCTATTAACAAAAGTCTTTTAAACATTTTAAGGAAATAAATGTATGGAACCAAGGAAAACAAATGGAATTTGGGCATTACTTTACTTGTATGTATTGCTAAATGTTTTAAAATTAAAAACATTAGCTAAAGTAATGGAAAAAAAATATTGTTTCCGTCGCTCTTAAGATCACTTTAAATTTTCTTTCTTTTGTAGACATTTTAAGACTACTTATTATAAATTGCCTTTAGCCCTTTTTATTAGCTTTGGTTATAGCTGTTGGCTCTGTTAATGGATTTTATTTGTTTCTGCTTGTGTCCCAAAACCAAATTACTGTAACTAATGTACCACTGTAACTTTCCATAACTGTCTGCTGCTGAAAGCAAAAAGCAAATTCATCAAGTCAAAATATTAACACTTTTATGTCCTATTAAATAACAAGTCAAAGAAAATTGTGCTAATGTCTACAGGACTCAGCATTAAACCTACCAAGTTTAATGTACTGTAGCAGATTGAGATTTGACACAATTTCCCTCTGTGGAAATTGTCCTCACTATTACAATACCCATACTAAGCAGCAGAACTGGGATAACGCACAACAGAAATGAGCCCCATTTGGAACATATGTTACTCTTGCAGCAGGTTGAGAAGTGTAGTAACCAGTGTTTAAAACAGTCTGGGTTGTGCCTAGAAAACTTTAGCACTGTCTTTCTGGGTAGAGACATGATGCCGTTCTTCATGTTTAAAAAGCTGTCTTCTGTATTTTTCATTCATGAGGCGTTTTGTCTTTCCACACAAATAGACTTACTGAAGTATTAGGGAAATAATGGATGGATCTACCATCAGCTTCGAGTGTATATGCAGGTGTTACAGTAATTGATGGGGAAAGAAGATGGCTTTCCAGATCATGCAGCAGTGGAATAATGTGCCATTGTACACAAGAGCATTGTAGAAATTAGAATAAACACAGCAAATGTTCAATTTAAATTGTTTTTTCTCCAACCAAATTCAACATGTTCCATGCCTGTTTTGTTTTTGTTTTCCTCGGTGACTGTATTTCTCCAGCTCTAATTATGCTGGGCAACAGCACTGACAATAATTAGCCTAAAGTCATCTATGACAAGCTAAAAAGCTGTTTCTTGTACCTTGTTTTCTAAATCACTGAGAGGGGTTATATTTTTGTAGTCTCTACAGTATAAAACATTGGTACCCACTGGTTTCCCATTAATTTTTAACAAATGTTTTAAAAAGGCATCCTTACACATCAGTACAGTACAGACTGCAACACAGAAGAAGCCAGAAGGTTGGCACTTACCGTAACGTGCAAACAAGGGAGAAATTGCTGCTGCTGCGGATTTGAAGACAGTAAGAAGTAAACACAGTCCATGAATAACCAAGGATGATATTACATATGCATAAAAGGTCCTATGGATACTTCAAACAAACTTGCCCAGATGCTTTTGAATAGAAACAATTGTTTAGCATTTTATCTTTGTTGCTTTTTATCTTTCATTTTACATACCGACATTTTGGAGCATGGCAAGTAAGTTTTGAGACAATGGCTCCTTATGGGAGCACTTACCATAACGTGCAAACAAGGGAGAAATTGCTGCGGATTTGAAGACAGTAAGAAGTAAACACAGTCCATGAATAACCAAGGTTGATATTACATATGCATGAAAGGTCCTATGGATACTTCAAACAAACTTGCCCAGATGCTTTTGAATAGAAACAATTGTTTAGCATTTTATCTTTGTTGCTTTTTATCTTTCATTTTACATACCGACATTTTGGAGCATGGCAAGTAAGTTTTGAGACAATGGCTCCTTATGGGACCCATTTGCTTTACTGCAAATACATTAAAAGAGCAAATCCTAAATTTGACTAAAAACAGGAAAGGGGACATAAAGAGTAGTTTAAAGTTTGAATTTAATTTCTTAAAAGAGAAAAATTATAATAAGAGTGCTTAATAGACTGAAGTTGGGCCTTTGCTGTATGTTTTTCAGGATATTTTATGTGAATAGTTTTGCACCATATCTTGTAATTCTAAGCTTATGCATATGTCTTTATTTTTCAGTTCTTTCTTTCATTTGCTAGTCTCCATAGATATCTGTGTATGCGCATGCATTTTATTTCTATGTCAGATTTTAGAGATGCTCTATTAGCAGTAGTGACAAAATATCCTCTATAGATCGGTTGACTGTGCTAGGATTCAAGAGCATTATTGGCATAAAGCCGATTTTTGTCCAGTTTGGATGTTGGTAGAATAGATTGCTTACCATGAGATTATCATGAGATTGCTAAAATGTAATTCACACTTACTGCTTTTGTAAGACTCAACTCCTGTTAGGCACGCTAAAATTAATACAGAAAGTCACAAGCTAACTCAAGGAGAAATGAGGAATTACAGTTAATGATCTCTATTTATAAAGCCAAAGAAGCATTTCTATGAAGCCAGATCTTGCTAGTAATTTGTTATCCCTTTCATACAGTTTTCTTAGCCAGGCAGAACAAGGTGACCAGTAGCTGTTAAAAATACAGTTTTGTTAAGAGCTCCAGAGGGCCATTTTTTAAACATGCCCTTTCACAAACAGAACTGTCTAAATGAGAGATGTTTCAAAATACATTTTGGGTGCTTTATTTCATTGGTTAAAGAGCAACATATTTACATTTTCTTCCCTTCTGTATCCGTAACATCCTTTGGTTCACAGTGACCTATTTAACTCAATATTTTATTGAAATCCTCTGTGGTTACATCGACTGTACTTATATCTTATCAAAATCTTTGGTGTAAGAACAGCCTAGCCTCCAAATACCTTGTTGAAATATCTTCACTACAATTTTGCAGCACATTAAATACTTTTCAATCCAACAGATTAGCACATAACAGGGCAGCATGTCTTATCACCTTTTAGCCAGTTAGCAATGCGTTCTATTGTTTGAAGCGCACCATTCCCATTTCTGTCACACCAGCCAAAAGATTTCCAATGAGCAAGGTATATCAAATCCTATTTTTCTCCTTCTTATACTACTGTAGTACAAAAACCCTGTATATAAACAATTGCATCATTTTATCAGTGCTTATCAGAGCAATCCGTGTGTAGAAGGGTTTTTTTTTTTCCCCCCAGTTTGAAGGCTAAAGTATTGACAATGAGAAGGATGAGTAATTGCTCTGCTTTATTCCTCAGTGTCTTGGAAAGTGAAAATTACTTCATTGCACCAATAAGTTCAAACAGCCCAATTTTTAACCTGGGGAGTGTCTTCCATTCTGAGGCTGTAGGTCCTGAGGAAACCTTGTCTTAGTCTTTCTTAATCTGTTAAACAGGCAAGCAGTGGCCCAGCTGGACAACGGTCCATAGAACTGTATTATCTACTTTCAATTAACACATTAATGTTACAGTTTTAAGTTTAAATAATCCTGATTGTCAAAAAGAAATTTGGAAGATAGGTTAGTCCATGATCCAGGAAGTTTGGGAAGGAATTATTTTCAAATCATTAAAATATAAAGGGCTGAGATTGAACACTTAGGTTCCATTTGACATTAATTCCATAGCAGTATGTTCTTCCATGTGATGAAGTATGTCTTCAGCTGTAAGAATAAAGGCAGACCATCAGGTTTATCCTGATAAATTTATTTCTCTAGTTAGTTATTTGAGGGGTGTTTTTTCAGCAAATAGTTTTATATTTTATTTGCTTTTGGCTTTGATTTCAAAAGTCCAGCAGATTATAAACACACTTTTCATTTAGGTTCCCTATCTGCTTCCCTGGTCTGTTCATTATCAGTTGTTTAAAATACGAGTATCCAAGTAGATTTTAGGAACAGAAGATGGGCAAAGGAAAATGTTCACTTTGTTGGCAATTTCAAGTCTACCCTGAGGATTAATGGGGCCTTTAAGCAATTAGTATCATCCCTGTCTTCCTGAAGTTTGTAATGATGGGTCATGCAGTACTTTTAGAAATGACAGCTGAATGTTTCCATTGCTCCTCAGAGGCACCTTTCATGGACTTCTAGTATCTTTTTGCCCTTTTATGCAACTGAGTCACAACAGTTTCACTGCCAGGGAATACTCTGTCCCCATCAGCATCTGAATCAAAATGTTGTTTGAACCATAGTCACAAAGATCAGTATTCTGATTTCATAGATTTGTAGGTTTTAAATTTAGGGTGCATAATTAAATAATTTAGCCTGATATCCTGTATGTCACAGAGCATCATATTTTGCACATTTGCATGTGCATTGCTCCTGAAACCCCATGATCTGGCAAAGCGTAACTATTTGGCAAAAGCACACCTTTCAGAAAGGCACTGGACTTGTGTTGGAAAGTCACAAAGGAAGTGCCAGTTTTCTTGCTAGTTAGTTCTAGGAGGTTAATCAGCCACCTTCTTACAAAAGAAATTGTGTTTCATTGCATCATCCTCATTGGGATCTGCCTGGCCTCAGCTTCCACCAATAGTTCTCATTAAGTATTTCTCCACTAGATTATAGTATCATGTACTATCCAGTTTTGTGGGTTTTTTCTGATGAAGATACTTACCCTTTGTAATCAAGTCAGTTCTCAATCTTCTTTTTCAGTAAGTGTAACAGATTAAGCTCTTCGATCCATCACTGTAAGACATTTTCTTCAGCCATCATTCATTCCTGTGGATCTTTTCTCCACCTTCTTCAGCTTCTTAACATAGTTTAAGACTAGGAACGCTACATAGATGTGGAGTTTCAGTGTTAGTTTTGTAGCTGCTGTATACAAGGCTGAAATCATTGCTCTTTCCAGGATCACTACCCTCATCCCTATGAATTTAAATACCCATAAAAGTGCATTTTATCGCAGCTAAGAGCTCATGTTCACATCCTTTCCTATAACATATGCTTTGGACCCAGATGCCATTTCATGGCTCAAAAAGAGAAAGAACAATCTTCTGAGATATTTGTTATTAGATGACCCACAGAATTTATTATGATTCACTGAGAAGCCTCACCGAAACAAGCACTTCACCGAGTGTTCATACAGCTATAGTGTTTAGCACAGCCTGTTTTCCACCCATATTCAGGCCAATGTCATAACAGAACAATAATCAAAACTCTTGCATAGAAAAGAAAGGATCTTTAGGGAGTCAGACTGGATCTAGCATAATTTTTGTGTTGTACAAGAAGGGACGCTCACATTTCTAGATCCAAGCCAGTTATCAAGCTCTTAATCGTATTATCTTGTAAGCCCACCAGAAATTAGGTAGCTATTAATACTTAGTAACAACTGAGACCATCTTCTCAAAATCCAATTGTTTTCTATTGGACTGGCAGTACAAAAAAATGTTTACATTTTATTACTCTAATTACTGTCACATAGTTCAGCAAGCATGCTGCCTCTAATGCTCCAATGTGTCCCTACAACTACTAAAAAGTCCTTATTTCTTCCACTTCATGTTACCTTTTCCTCTCTAAAGCTACATCTGAGATGCATTTACATAAAACCCTCTTTTATTTACCAGAAAACTCATAGTTAAGCCACTGGGACAATGTATCTAGAGTTGACTCGATTAAATGTTTATAGAATTAGCCCAGAGATTAGATACACCTTCACGCAGCACAGGGTAAATTACATTGTCCTCACTTTATAAGCGTTTACAGCGCCTTATGAGTTTACTCTGTTTTACGGTTACCCTATTCCATCTCTGACTGAGAATATTAACCTGAGCAAAGTTAATAACCAACCTAACTAAAATAATAAACATCACATAAAATAACATCAAAGGGTGGGGAAGTTGTAGCATAGCAGTCCTTGCACTTGGGAAGATTTTCAAAACCAAGTGAGGAGGAAGGGTGTGAGACACTACAGAAGTCTACGGGGCGGTAGGTGATAGGATAAAAATCCTAGTTCTAATGAATTTCATAGCTCCATGAGCATGTTGGGAAATATTCTTTCCTTCATGAGTGTGTATGTTGGGAAGAGCTGAAATAAGGAACATATCTACATAAAACCTGGTATGGGAATGGAGTACGAGCTTTCATTTGCTAGCTCTTCCATGTTAGAGTTAGGAATGAAGAACTATATGTCATACAAGATATATTACAAAATGGTTTTGTCCATTTCTGTCTGTCAGTATAGCTTGTCTGATACTTTATTACATTTTCTGTCAAGTACTGTAGAAAGAAATAAGCCTAAGGAGGTATATTTCCTTTTGAACTTGATGGAAACAAAAAAGATTCAGTTGAAAAAGAAGATTATAGGCCAGAAAATATATTAAAATTGTATTAATTTACAGTGACAACTACAGGAAAATCATGGAATTCAAAAATGCTTTGTAATTGTTTTTTTTTTTCCACAATGGTGATAGAAAAATAATCACAAAACATAAAGGGATATTATCCACCTATGTATTTCACTCTTTACCTTTGAGTTGGGTATGACAATAAGTTTTGTGTAAGTATTCATGTTTAGGTTTTTAAACTCTAAACACTCTTTCACATGTACTGAGATTTGAGAAGGGTCTTACTTGGATCACTTGGTAGATTAACAAAGTGAGAATTTGAGGCATTATAATTAGTTTAATAAACAAGGTTGGAGAATAAAGAGAATAGGGAGAAGATGTTAAATCTGCCTTCCTAATCCAGACAATAACTAGCTATGTCAATAGCATTTCAAGATCACATTAAAGAAAGTACCTAATTAAATGCTTTTGCCAGTTCTTGTGTGTGTTTCTGTCCTTGTGATCCTTTTGGCTTCAGAAGGATTTGGACACCTCTTTAAAATTCAGAAAATATTCAGAACAAGTTCTTTGCAGAAAAAAAAAGATGATTTCTTGGGTGAGGGCCACAGCACTTTGTATGTTGGCATTCTTCCTGGAATTATCAAAGCCTTTCCTGAAGATTTTTTTTTTTTTTTTGCACTATTTATCATTGAAAAATGGATTGCTCAGTATTTCATCTCAAACACAACTGGAATGAAATTACCATCCTTTCATTTTCCTGTGTTCCTGAGACTTGTATCATACATTTATTTCCTTGGACATATATAACAGTTCCTGACCAGAGAATCCAAAATAACAGCCAGGAAATCAGAGTGCATTTTGCATGGGTTCATTAAGAATGTTAATATGCAATAGAGATTACCAGGATAGCAATTCTTATCCGTGACGTGCCTTTTCACCAGTCAAGAGGACTGGCTTGATAGAAGAGGCTCTAAAACCCCTTGTTACTGCGAAAGAAGCAGATCCATTCGGCACCAGAATAAACCCTCTCCCCAGGCAGATCATAAGGAAGCATGGGATCCTAGGGAGGCGTGCCAGATCAAAGCAGCAGTCTCTCCCATTCCACATCCTACCTGATTGTGAGTGGCACTTTCCCTTTTGTCCTTTTATCCTAGCACAGGCTTTTACTCTGCTCTCATTTCTTGCTGACACAGTGTGTCTGGCTCACTCATTGTTTCAGCACTTCCCATCGTCAGTCACAGTTGTGTAGAGTGAGTATAAATGCCGCCTGATCAGAATGCAGCTACTACAGTCGTCAAAACGATTACACAGGTTGCAGGGCAATGAATATTCAGCACGCCTGCCTCCCTTGTTGAAACAGGGACTTCTAGTCCATAGTCCCATTTCCACGTTACCTTCATCTGGACAATAAACACCCCTTGCTCCAGGAAGAAAGGGGGAGGAAAAAAGAGCAAGCAAGTGAGCATATTGAATCAAAGCTTTTTTTTTTTTCTTTTTTCTAGTATCTGTATTTTATAGTTTAGATTGAGGGCAATATTGAGCTTTTTCTTGCATTAGAAACATTCCTCCAAGACTAAATTTTTAAATATCTTTAATTACACTTAGTGAAGGTAAGACATGAGTACTGGTTTAATCTTCTAGATGGTCTTGCGGATTAAAATTAGATTTATACATTTGCATAATAAAAGTAATGTTGTGAAAGAAAGCAGTTTGAGTATGTGGGAGATAATTGCATTTGTATGACTTGCCTTGGGGCAACGCTTATTGGATTGAGCTCAGCACCAGCCATTATGCCACCGGAGCAGTTTGCATTTTTATGTAGCAGTGCAATAGAATTTACATTTTATGCACAATTGGTCTTGTATTGATGTATAGTTTGTAGGTAGGCTTAAGCTATAAAACTGAGTGTAAGTCTGTAACGTAGCTTTTTGTTTGGTGGAAGGGAAGGGAGCAGAAAAAAAGAGACAGTGAAATTTCTAGGAGTCCAGCAACATTAATACAATTCTACTGGTTTCCATCCAGTCGCCTGAATTACCAGTTTTCTACAGTGCCTCCCCTGGTACAGTATTTCATACACAAGAAGTTCAACACGAGTATTGACAAATCCTGTGGCAGCTTTAATGACATCTCTTAAATTTGAATTTCTCCCCTACCATTTGCCTTTACAGACTAAGGCTTTTGTTTGACAAAAGAGCTGAAGGTGAGGTATTTACAAGTGGAGTGCATAAAATAGAATGCTGTTGCTGTGCGCTGTGTTCTAATAAACAAACAGTATTTAGTAATTTGCTCAAATACGGACAGCAATATTAGCAGTATTAATTTAGGAAATGGTTATTAACAGCTTTCCACTCAACAAAGCAGAACACACAAATGCAATGGCAGAAATGGAAGGCTTTCTTTGCAGCACTGACAGCTCGGAGTATTTTGCAGTATTGCTTCACAGCTGACATGACAATAGAATGACCCGATTAAGTGTGACACAGTATTTTACAGTGTTCGTATTTAAAGGCAAATATTCCATTTCTTTGCTGATTCTGATGGGCATTAAGTAAACCAAATACCTGCTAAGAAGGCAGATATCCTGCAGCAGCACAAGAATTTCTAACACTCTTAGCCTCTGAAATGCATCTTCCATTCTGTGCAAGAGTGGGGCAGAGTCAGAATGCCAATGCATCTCTTAGGTCTCATGGTTTGTTCTTTTAAATTTATCCTCATGACTCCACAAGCCTTGTCTTTGTCAACTGCCATCCTGACGTGACACCCACCAAATCACTGGCGGCTTCTAATTTTCTGTCATTTTCTGCCAAAAAATGACAGGCAGACAGAAGTTTCCTGCACATGACTAGTCTTGTGCCTTTTATGCTTTCTAAATAATACTATTGAAACTAGTGTCGTTGTTGGTCTGGACTTATGGTCTTCATAAGGCACACCCCTACCTCTGAGACTTTTTATTGTCTTGAGATACCAAGTCTTTTCACTGCTTCTTGCTGACCACCTCTTCCCTAAATATTCTTTCAGTGTTGTTTTTTTTTCTCAAATGCACTGGATCTGGAATGAAGTATGCTCTGTGATTAGTTTTTAAATGCATATGAAAATGCTTTTTGAAATGCAGGAGTGAAAAGGATGTTTCTGGGAGGAAAAGTTAGTTCCCCTAGCAGGGAAGAGTCATCTTTTCATTCTAGATTTTGTTTATTGCATTGCTTAAGTTAAACCAGACCTCTATCACTCTCCTGCTCTCCTGCTGCATTCCTTCATCCATGACGGCTTTTACAGAGACCCTTCACTTAAGACCTTAACTTTCACCTTTCCTGTGACCCCCTTAGCTTAAGGGTATACTTAGATGGAGTGATGTGTTCAGTAGCAAAAACATCTCAAGAAATTCATATGCGCTCCCCTCCCTTCATGTCAGCCCCCTCTTACCCCTGCACCTTTTTTTTACTACCGCTTCAGTTGTGTTGATACAATTCTTTCTGAGCCTAGGAACTAAATCAAATCACTATTTTATTTAAAAAACAAAGCAAGAAAGCATATGCTATCTGGATCTTTCAATAATCAGGTTTACAAGCAGTTGGATTGACATGGCTGAGAGGGTAAAGGACCAGAGAAACCTGGTCATCTAGTCTTGCTACTGCAGTTTCTTTATGTAGTCAGTCCTTAGAGAAGTCTAGGGCTACGACGTTGTACGCATCAGTTGCATTGGTCCACATCAGGACCAACTATGTATGAATTTGTTTTCTGTGATACATTTGTACAGCATGGTGATTCTATTTACTTTTGTAGTCCTCCCTGCAATTTTACATAATTCAGGGTTATATTTGGAAATATTTGACAGCCCTTCAGTGAAAAGCCAGTTGAAGAGCACTTGTCTTGCCTGCTCCTGTGAGTATTCTGGATAGAAGAATACTTACAGTTTGAGGTGCTGCCTTGGGAAAGCTTGTCAATTTGTGAAGAAAGCCCTGTTTATTTGGACACAGCAGAAGATAATGTGTTTTTTCATAGTGCCTAATGCCTTTCAGGGGGCAATCATCCTAAAATAGTCCTTTCTAGGCTTTTCTCAAAGCTATACTTTCCTTAGACTTATCTTGCTGCCTCTCTATCACATTGCCCTTCCAGGTACCAATTTTTTGACAGCAGCGCCAGTTTCAGATATGTCTGAACTATTTGCCTCTGGATCCGTGGTCCCAACTCCTGGCCATCCCCATAAGTAGGCCAGTGCAGTTTTGGGGGCTGCATTGGGGTGTAAAGCAGAGGAATTAGCTGGGTTGACCACAACAGGGTTTGGTGAGAAGTTTGCAATGTTGTTTTTAATATCGACAGTTCCCTTATATAAGTCACAATATAGACTCACAATTATGCTACTGCGGCTTTGGGGCAACAGAAGACTTTAGCCAGATGTTCAGGGTTGGAGCTCCTTAAATCAGTTTTACTGATGAAAAGATGTTGTGTGGGACAGTTTTTTTCACTCTTCCTAGTTCTCCGTTCTACACCCAACCGGTTACAGAACAGTGAACAGGAAAAGTCTTCCACTGGCACACACTGCTGTAATTGCCTTTGCTTTGCACAGTCACTGTGCTTTTTTTTGGGTGGGAGACCAGTACTGGGTCAGCTGCTCCTTCAGAAATGAGCAAAAATTCTTCTTGAGAGTCTCTTAAAAAAAAAAAAAAAAAAAAGCAGGTATTTCAACAGTCTTTTCCTTCATTGTGACAATAACATAAAGGAGAGAAAGGGAAGGAAAATGGCTCTAAGATCTCTTTAGACCATTATGGATATGATGGAACCCAACTGTCCTCTGAATTTTGGATGATCTTTAAAAACCTGTCTTTTAGAAAAATGCCCAGAAGGAAGGGAATTTAATTTCATTTTATTGTGTATTTTAACAAGATAATGATGAACTTAATGGTACCCAATCTCAGCTAGGTCCTCCAAACCCTATCTGCATTATAAATTCATTATTAATTATTATCTTCATTAAACTGAAATTTTCCAATGGCCAATTTGAGGAATCCAGGTTTTCCAGTACTACTAACATTTACAATGGTAAAAGAAAACATAGATTATTTGAAATGGAATGCTTCATTTTTTCTGATGATATCATCGCTGGGAGTGAAAACAACGCAGGTGTGGTGTGCTATGCCAAACAAGCTGTCTTCAGCTGTATACAGTATTCACTTTAATAACGGGTAACTATACTTTGAGAATATTAGCAAAACTGCTTTAATTTTCTAATCTGAACTCTTTTCTGAGGTTTATGGGGTAGATTACAATATTATCCAGTATTGTACAAAGAGGATAGTTAATGTATATGATATGACTGCATATCCTGTCTACAGGGTGGAGTAGGGGAAGAGAGAGAGCAACTACTGGGGAAAGAGGAAATATCTTCAAAGTCTCATTTCTGGGTTTTAATCTCATGGGTTAATATATGGGGATTAGAGCAGGGAATTAATGTTTTTCCATGGGTAGCTGAAAGAGAATTCAAGGTCATGATACATGATGAGAAATTTCCCTCTAAAAATAGCCTAAAAATGAGTCAAATACAATTTTGAAATAATTGACAAAATTTGGGAAATATACTGACGTTTGGAACTATTTTGGTAGCATTCCAACATTTGATTAGGGAGCCTTGGAATGACAAATGAATGTTCTATAAAAACATCAGCTGAAATATGTGGGTGGTTTTACTGAAGTGAAGGAATTTTTCATATGTGGGAATCTTTATTAATACTTTGGGGAAAAAGTAAGGTAATGGGGATTTTTAGCTAATTGGTAAACATAGCTTTCTCTGTGGGATTCTAAGGATAATATTTCTATTTTGAATATCCTGGGTTTTCAGATTTTTAAAATTTTAGTGTTGTAATAATGGCAATGTATTTAACTTTTAATGCTAATTACACAATTATGCATCCAATGACATTTCTAAGCTATCACAACATTATAGTTATTACAGAACCATTTAAGGTATGAATTTATGAAACTTCATAACTTCATATGAAACACCAAAGGTGTTGCTTTTCTGCTTCCGGCTAAACTTGTTCTTTTGAAATTATATTTATTCTTCTTTGTTGGTTTTTAGAAGTTTAGCCATTCCAAGTTTGTGAATTGTCTGAAAACTACTAAGACTCTGTTTTTTGCATTTTTGGACAACGACTTTAAACAATTTAATACTTTGTATGGCTCATAAGCAGTATCATGGAATATTTGTCACTCCAAGTTTGAACTATTTTGATTATTTGCATCATATATGTTTTACCCAGTTATATAACAGTAATTTTACAGTGGAATTTTGAATGCAATTACTTACACTTACGATTTAAACATATATTTTTTCACTGTGTATCTAAAATATTTATTTGCAAGGCTCTTCACTAGTAAGTGCCCTTTCCAAAGGACTGTGAAATATTCATAAACAATTCTTTACCAAATTTTGTGTTCCAAGAGAGGAATTAAGTTAGAGTTCATAGTAAGATCATTATCACAATTTCATAGCACCCTGAATTATGGAGATGTTATGTTTTCTTCCAAAATCAAGTGTTGCAAACCAGAAAAATTCAGCGCTAAGTTATGTTTAAACTAGATCACGAGAAAAAAGGCATCTGGAAGCAACCTTTATGCAGTCGTAGTGCTGTAGCCATTCCATTCAAAAATTTCAAGTAATCCTTGAAAACGTGCAGTTCTGGCTATGTCTTAAATAATTACATTACAAATTCCTCCTCACTTCCCCAAAAACAAAACAAAAACAAAGGAACAGGCTTGACTAAGAGTGTAGATTTTAATAGGCAGTAGTATAGGTCATGGAAAGGTCGTGTCATTGTGAAAGCATGCGTGTAGAACAGAAGGTGTTAAAATACGAAGGTATTACACTCAGAAAGTCATATCTCTGAGAAGCTGGCTTAAAACATTATTTTTATAATATACATTTTAAACAGGTTCATATATCGACCCTTGACCTCTTGCATTTTAGAAAAAGTATATGAGTTCAGCTGCTGGGAAAATGAGTATTTCTCATACGATGTTGCTTGTTCTATTTGGAAAGTGGCCAGATCTGCTGCTTGGCTTACAAATACATCGGCACAAGCACCCACATACTTACTTGACATTCAACGGTTCTGCAGTATCCCTGACTGGCAGTACCTTGCTGCTTTCCAGCTATGTATCTTGTGCTCGCTTCCATCACTTTAATTCCTTGTGTTATCATTTACCCTTTTGAATCTTTTCTTCTTTTTAGAAAAGGAATGATAGCTGAACCCCCTGAGTGTATCTAGTGTTGACCTTCCATACAAGTCAAGGGGGAGTTATGGAGCTCTGTGTTGCTGCTGCCGCAGCCCTCCGTTGCGCAAGTCCTGGAATACTAGATGAAGTATACAAACTTACTCTGCTTTTATACTGACAGTTTTGTGTGTTTTATACATTTAAATGTTCTGGAACCGAAGAGAAAGCTCTGAAATAAAAAATACAAGTTTAACTTTAGGCTATTTTAGGAAATTAGCATTTAAACTGATTCTGAGACTTGAAACTGCTGCATATTTGCTGTCCAGTGGAAATGAGCCCTTATTAAATCTATACTGGTAAATATCTTCTCTATAATAAAAACCTTTCACTATAGACAACTTAATGTTAACAATTTGTAAGAGAAGATAATAAGTCCTAACTGAATTTAAGTAATGATTTCCAAAGTAGAGCTATAAATCTACTACAGTTGAAGTTCATAAGGTCTCAAAGGAAAGGGAACTTATGGCCACTGAAATGAATGATCTGTAAACTGCCGGTAATTCACACTGTTATTAAGACTAGTAATTTCTTTGATAGGAGCCTTTGAGTTAGAATATTAAAACAATTGAATGATAAGCTAATACAGCAGCTCATACACGTGAAGTTCTATTATATCAAATGATTTGTGTTACTTCTCTTTCCTGCAGCTCTAGCAATTATTGTAAATCTTAAGTAGTATTTTAATCCTCAGGACATACTATAAATCAAAACCTAGATTTCAGAAATTGTCAACCCAGAAAGTGAGGTTGTACAGAATCTCACTAATAGGAATTGACAGATAGCAAATTATATTTCCACTCTTAGCTTGGACTGAATTTTTATTTGAAAGGAGTTTACCATTTGCCATAAGCACCACATCTGTATTGGTTTTTCAAAACCACTTCACTCTGGCCGAACTCTGCTTCCATTTTAGGACAATGAGTACTTTAACTTTGCGTTCACTGAATTAAACAGTAAGTTAATACTAATTACAACTGAGGGAATAACTGACCTTTTTCTAGTCCAGGTCTGTTCTTGCGTTATGACACTACAGATCAATAAAGGAGTAGAACGTTCAGGACCTTTTCATATGTGCTGTTGGACAGAAACAGGAAGATTTTTCCCCAGACTTGGTGTCTAGAGCAGTGAATCAAAAGTGGAAAGGAAGATACCGAGGCACATGAAGGCTGCCTGGCACAAAAGCAGCCTATGTCTGTGCTAGGCTGGGGAGTTCTAGCCTCCAAACCAGGGCATCTGCCTGCAGATCCCGGAAAGCCTTTGGGAAATGGCCCCTGAAATGTTATTGCTCTGAAACCATTCTCAAGTATTTTTGGGGACAGTGCAAGGGCCAAAAGTACATCAGGGACCGTTCTGACAGCTTAACTGTATAAATTATCACCATATTTACCTAAAAGTACAGAAGTAGCCAATGTGTCACCTAGTTGGCTATAAGAAGACCTGAGCTCATTTCACAGCTGAAAAGCAGTTTCTATTTTTTGGTCTTCTAGAATGTGCCCTAAATATACCCATTCATTTCCAGGGGGTTGGTTTGGGGGTTTTTGGCCCAGCAAAATTGTCTGTATTAGTAGTCCTGATAATATCGATTTAGCATCAACAGATTGTTAGACCTGCTAAAGCTTCCTTGGGTAGACTTGTCCTCAGCTAGATTAGTCCTTTGTTGAGGCATAATTTCTGAGAAAAGCAAGGAAATTTTTGTGTCCAGATTCTCACTCTCCCCATATTCAAGCCTGGGTTCTGGCTAGTTTGACAATGTTTAGCAAAAATTGTAAAGAGCATTCAGGCATCAGAAAAAGATTCTCTGTCTGCTCACAATGCTCTCTCTCTTCCAGAGAGATGGATTTCTCCTGGTTTAGATTACCTGATGTCTTTGAAGGGCTGAATGTGCCCAGCTGCTTTTCAGGAGTGCACCTACCAGCTGTATCAGCCCAGTGCAGCCCTGCTCTGCACCCCAATGAATTGTCATAACCAGCAATAGGTAAACCTCACAGGTTTACAACTCCTGTTTCTTCCGTTTCTGATCTTTTGGCATCTCATAGGTTGTTGGATCTTTTTGGCATTTGGCATCGTGTTGTTTATTGCATCCCAACGGCTATGCCATCATCACTTAAGACAAGGATAATGCAGGTTTCGTGGTGAGCCCAGCAGACATTTGCTTCTGAAACTATAATGTCACTCCTAAGTCCCAGCCAAAATTTGTTCCTAAAATTATTTCCAACTTCCCTTGGAATCCCTTTCTTAGACCTGGACTCTTCTAGAGACTTCCTCCAATCTGGAACAGGCTGAGAATCTGATCACATCTGACCAGAAGAAATTGGCTTTCAATCTTACAACATTGTCTATTTTCTTGTAAATTCAGAAGAGTGAAGGAAAGAAACTGAATATTTCTGAGCCAGTGTCTAGCTGAAAAGACAATTCCAATAACAGCTTTGTAGTCTCTTAAGACATTTTAGATATTTCACACTTGGCTATATCCTGAACTTTTCCACATACAGGTTTGGAGGGGCTTGGAGAGCATTTTCAGCCATCTGTTAAAATACTGAAAATTGTTTAGGTTTAGGGGAGAAGGTTTTAGTCCCATGTCTTTTTGCTTATGTAGATATTGATGCACATAAAATTGTTCCAGATTCTTCATAGATAATGGTCTTGACTAAGACAATAAAATAATATTGAAATAAATTATACTTTCCTTCACACATTTCTTGCTTCAGAATTAATCTTCTAGGTATTGTTGACAAGGGAACAAAAGAAAGGCACACTTTCAAAATTATTTTAGCTGCCTTGCTCAAAACTTTGCAAAAACACAGCATCCCTCTAGAAATTTTAAGCTTCCTCTGAGGAATTGTGACAGGGTTCTGCCATATTCGGTCGATAGTCTTGCCTCATCACTTCCAAGGCCTTCATGCCCAGCTCAGCCAGCCCTTGATGTTACAAAGTCTTTTGAATTTTACCTAAAGGGAATTAAAGCCCTTTCACACTCCAGTCCTGCTTTTTGTTTCATTTGACATTACTCAATAGGTTTTGCTGTGTCTAAATTAGAACAGTGTCTAATAGCTGTCTGATTGCATTCATCATTGCTACAGCTTGACAGGTCTGCAGCATGAAGGTCATATCAAATCCCAGTTCACATAAGGCACAGTTCTGATTTATTTCTGTCCAGAACCCTAGCAAGGCAACCGCAGCCCTCTGGACTTTTTTACACATATATGCTGTGGATTATTGGTTAGAAACAGACTTCTGGATGTAAGGGTTAGGGTTTACTCAGTTGAAATCTTGGGGTACTCGCCCTGCTATATATTGATAGTTGCTTTGGGGGCTGAATCTTCAATTTTCTTTTTGTTGTATGTGTTTTCATACCACACATTTATTTTAAACCCATTAAAGTTTATCATTGCTGATTGATCTCTCGGTCGGTGATGTGCCCTTCCAAAAATGTTTCTTTTTAGAAGATAAGCTTATTAATGTATTGCTTTACAATGATATAAATATGATACACATGAAAGGGAATTTAGACCTACAAAGAAATGTTTGCACATCCTTTTCTGTAGAGTCTGAAGAGGTGGTTTTCTCAGTGATGGGTAAACTTGTATGTTTTGTATAGATATGAGATGGATAAATACTATGTTGCTCACATTTGTAGTTGGTAATCTTTATTTACCTTTTTCTACGACAGCAGTGTTTTTATCTTCTTTAATGTTGAAATGCTGTCATGGAGCACATCCAGGCCCTCATCAAACTGCAAAATTGAGGTGATATCAAGTAGTCAGCTGAGATTTCCCTTCCTGGCTGGTGGCACAGAACTATGGAACTGTCATTAGAGACTCTAGAGAGTAGAAAAGGGTTGTCTATTTAAGCACGCTCAGCAATATCTCAATGCCAAAACATCTTTAAAATACTGCAGTTGGCAAAAATTAAAATACCCCTCAGGCTGCTATGAATCATGCCATAAGCTGAATGAGCCTCTGTTTGGCTCTAGAGGGATGGACGGGGCAAGGACTGTAGCTCTTAATACCTCTTCCATGCTATGTCTCTCTCCATTCAGATTCCTCCTGAGTTCTTATGTGCTGTGTGAGGCACAAGTGTTAATATATGTCACTGTTAGAAAGCTCGCATATGAAATACGGAGAAATGAAAAACACTGAACACAGACCCTGCAGCTATCACCATCAGTTGGATTTCACAGAGGATCTTGAATGATAGGTTGTCCCAAAATTCTTCTTGGGGGCAAGGATCTTGTCAGCATTGAGTGTACTGTCAATCCCACTATTTAAGTTTGTTATTTTTTCTTATAAGTCAAGAACTTGAAGATATTTTTCTCTGATTTTACCAAGGCAAACCTGTTCTCCCTGTGTTCTCAAAGGAAACTGCAAGAAGCTGTGAGTTTGCTTCACCCACTTCTTTAACTATCCTGAGATGAAATTTGGGAAGTTGCATTCATGGAACATGATTCCATGATCGAGAAAACTGATTATCTTCCTGTTGACGCTACCTATACTTACCTCTGGATCATATCTGTCTTCATCTGATCTTTGACACTTATCCAAAAGGACTAATGGGAATAGCCCTAGAACTGCCATCTCTTCACGTCTGCTCGCAGAGCCTCCAGCCTGATCTTCCTAAGATCATTTTGCAGTATAGGTCACGTCCACACAGGTTAACATGTGCAAGGATAGAGCTCAATTTGTATGTGCTTTAGCCGTTTTTCAGTGGCTTCATGCTTCTGCAAAGCAACACATCAACTAGTGTGTCTAGCACACTTGACAGAAGGCTCCTTTTGTCACTCTCATGCTTGTCACCAGTTCTTGGTTAAACTTTTGTTTGTTACGAGTTCCTTCCACATATCTGTTCCTGCTAGGTAGTATAACACTCTACATGCAAAGTGACCAGCCATATTCTTCCCTGTAGAGGGGCCATTTTCTCCTGGGAGATTCAGCTTGATTTCAGAAAAGCATTCAGCTTTTCTGTCTTTGGACATCCCCCACATGCTGCATGAATGTTACCATCTGTCCTGGTTTCAGCCAGGATAGAGCTGGTTTTCTTCACAGAAGCTAGCGTGAGACCATGTTTTGGATTTGGGATGAGAAACTGTTGATAACGTGCTGATGTTTTGGGTTGTTGCTCAGCAGTCAAGGACAGTCCAGCTTCTCGTGCTGGCCTGCCCGCGAGCAGGCTGGGGGTGCACGGGGAGCTGGGAGGGGACACGGCCAGGACAGCTGGCCCAGGCTGGCCAGAGAGATATTCCCCACCATACGATGTCATGCCCAGTACACAGAATCGCTGCTCGGGGATGGGCTGTCCATCGCCGGGTGGTGAGCAATCGCTGTATTTGGCACCACTTGTTCTTGTACATTCCTTTGCCTGTATTATTATTGTTGTTATCATCGTTGTTTCCTTCTCTCTTGCTGTCCTATTAAACTGTTTTTATCTCAACCCACGAGTTTTTTCCCAATTCTCTCCCCCGTCCCACTGCGGGAGGGGGAGTGAGCGAGCAGCTGCGTGGTGCTCAGTTGCCGGCTGGGGCTAAACCACGACACCATCGCAGTGAGGTCTCTCTGATTACAGACGTGTAATCTGCACAGCCCCCTTGTTCTGTACCTGTTTGCATTGGTGAGATGCTGGCAGCTCCCCCAGTGTAACCCATCCCACTCCTGACCTTGTTTGTCAGGAAAATACAGGCCACAGTCCTGCATATGTAGTCCAGAGCCTGGGCTGAGGCATCATGGTCAGTGTGCTAATGGCTTTGGCCCGGACAGCTTGCAGGTTAAACAAAATCTGACATGAAAAATAGCTCTGCTAGTGCTGAGTGTCTTCAGTGTTCTGTATTTTTTCTGTACGCTGCAATCCCCGTCTCCTCTTCCTATACACACACCTTCAAATTTCCTAGTGAAACTATCCCCATTTGCTCTTTGTTCACTAGCTACAAATGATTATTTAGGCTGCTAGTTTGGTTTTTTTTTTTTTCTGTCCTCCTGCCCCACTAAGCCCCTCTGTCAAAATGGAGAGAGTTCGTTTCTGAGCACTGAACTCGGATTCATCATAACTATCACATGAGAATATTATAGACGGAATAAACTGCAGATTGCATCCTGCCAATGAAGCAATTTATTAGCAAAATTGACTTTAAAAATAGAGCTACTCTAGGCCCTAAAGTTTGTTTTAAAAATAGTTGTATTGCTAAAGCAGAAGGATGGTATGAAAGCTGTTATTTAAATGGCATCCTCTGCCTTTTTGTGCAGGCTTCAGGGCCAGTAACGGGTGGGCTCTAATAACTCCTTTCCCAGCAAGCTAGGCAAAAATGCCAGGTTACTTAAAGAAAGGGAAAAAGAAACAGGCTGTACCTAGCACGCTGAAATTGCTAATTTCAACTGTTCTGGT
Source organism: Phaethon lepturus (assembly GCF_000687285.1). Lineage (NCBI taxonomy): Eukaryota > Metazoa > Chordata > Aves > Phaethontiformes > Phaethontidae > Phaethon > Phaethon lepturus. Next base: position 37,631 of record NW_010524100.1, read on the forward strand.
CTTTTGGGCACATAAAAAGCTTTTTTAATTATTATTTTGTTTTCTTTTTTTTCTTTTAAATCTTGCCTAAGCTTACTTTTATGCAGAAGTCTGAAATGTCTGTGAAGAGAAGACTTCAGTCTCTTGAGTAAAATGTATATTAATATATCCCATAAAAGACTTTGTGGGAGCCAGATCTTGTGTTTTTTAACTCTTATATAATACATGCATTAATATGAAGTGAGCCATATTTAAATATTGTTAAGACTTTGAGAGAAAAGTCAGAAAATACATAACTGATGTTTTGTCATGCAGCTATGACTGTTCTTCTTTCTCCACAAGGTCATAAAGTGAGGATTCAGAGCCCGATGTTATAACTTTCAATTGCCATTGCCTTCAGTGGAGGTTCCCAAGGTAATTGCATGGCAGCATTGCCTTGTCATTGTCAAACATAGATTTGAGTCTGCTACAGATTGTTGGTTTATATTCTGTAAATTCAAAGCATGTGATTTATGGTGTTCTCTTTGTAAAAGGTAGCTGGAGAATTATCTCTGGTGGTGTAATATTTTTCTGCGTAGGATCACTAAGTTAGGCCAAACTCACAGTTTATGATGCTGAGACGTATAATTAAAATCCCAGTTTTGCATCGGTCATTATATCCATAGCACAGAGGAATTTGCAGTTTTATTGTACTGCTTCAACCCCCTCCCTGAGGGAATCTGCCATATAGCTTCTGCATCACCCTTGCACATGGCACCCTCTGGTAGACGTACAGATGACCGTATCATCTGTTTCATTTGCCGTGTTCGGACACGGTTTGGCACAGTGGGGTTATTAGCACAAGGGAGGCTTTCAGCTCAACTGTAGAATAAATAAAAATAAATGTCATACCACCTTTGCCCAGCTAGATGCAGCATACTTTACATAACCAGGATTTTCAATCACAAAAGAGTGTGTCCTGACAGCTACAGAGGTGAAGAAAAAAACCCAAAACCAAACCTGTAGAGGGACCTGCAGGTGAAAGATCAAGCTACAAATGCAGATTTCATTTTCCATTTATCACGAGTCAGATGCTGTCTGAGTTTGAGGTCCTTGTTTCTCCTAGCACAGACAAGAAAACGGAGGGCACCAGACAAATTGTCTCCTCCTGAGGAATTTTCTGCATGAGTTTAATACAGGCTCTACATAAATGGATAGTGCCCCAGCATGCTGTGTGCACAGGTCAGGTTGCAAGGAACCTTGTAGTCTTTATGAAACTCCAGGGTTTCACATCTAGGATTTAGAGAAACTATTCTTCATAGTTTTCAAACTCAAGTCTGTAAAGCACATATGCAAAAGTGCTTTCTGTTTCCATTTCTCTTTGCTTTGATGAAAGGAAAAGAAGTTGACAATATTGTATACAATATACAGCAGAATACAGTGCCTTTGCAAATATTGTGTAGTTAAGGGTTAATTACACTACGCTTTTCTTACATTACTTAATAACATGTTTTGGGGACAGTGGAGAAATTCCACTGAACATCAGTCATTGTCTAGTTTTGAATTCCCAATCCTGTGCCATTTCATCTGTCAGAAAATAAAACGATCCTTGTAATTTTCTTGTTATTGCATGATCTTTATAATGAAAATTACAAGGCTACTTGTTACAGAGTAAATACAGCGCGCTCTGAGAAATATTTGTCCTTTAGAAGATGAAAAGGAGGCCGCCGATGGTAGTTTTCTTTGTTCTTCCTATTTGTTTGCTATCCTGATCTTTTGTTCCTCGGTTTCAACTTTCAGATAAAAGCTTTTAGTTGTTCATTTCCATGTGTTAGTTTCTGATTATCAGATTTTTCTCGGTTTTGTTTTCTTCCCTCCCTCGTACCTCACACCACAGCTTGGCCCTCACATCTTTAACTCCTTAGCGACTGTGTAAGTCATTTTGCAGTCTTGTACAGTGACTACTTGCTGGCAGGAGGTGGCGAAGCAGGGTGGCAGGGTGGCCCTGGGGTGGCAGCGAGGCTGGCGTGCCATGCCGGTGGGGCTCTCCGCGCAGGGCCAGCGCAGCCCTGCGGTCGCCAGGGAAGTGGCAGCGCTGGGGCG
>NW_010524101.1:0-993 GCF_000687285.1 Phaethon lepturus
GAAGGGGAGTATTGGGGGGTTCCTGTGAAACTGAACCATCAATCAAGAGGAAAGGAGGCACTTTGGCGAAGGTAACGTGTAAACTGAATGCCGAACGACAATCTGCTGGCAGCCGTGGTATTGGTGAGCTCTGTGTATTCCCAACAGCGCGGGCAGCGTCAGCTGCAGAAGGCTGTGGTACAATCAAGCACACCTGTCAAAGTTAGAGGCTTAGGTGGTTTGGAGGTAGAAAGCCCTGGTGTGGAGCTGGGGCCGGCTGTGCGTGAGCGAAGTCTGCCTTGAAACTGTGGCTTGGTGAGAAAAGGTTTGGTACCTGCTACAAGGAGTAAACCGCATTATTGCGACAGCTACGTAAGAACCAGCAGGATGGGCGTTCAGAGGTAGGAGTTACGAAGTGTGAGGACTTGGCCCTCGTTTACCTACAGATAAGTTTACAAAACCTAGCTGGTGCTGCAGTGCTTCGCTGATGGTTTTTAAAAACGGTGCACACTAGATTGCCAGATATTAAACTCACTTACGTGACTTTGGAGCTGTGCTGTCGTATCTTTTATAGATGCTTTTTAAAATGACTCGAGGAATCTTGTACCTGTGTGGATAAACTAAACCTTTTCCAAATGTTGCCTCTTTTCTGGTTCACTCTAGGCAACAGATAGTTGAGCTACTTACGATTCATGTGATTTTTACTTTCCTTCAGTTGGTTTTTTTTTTGGAGGATTTACTTTTCATACAGTATGAAAACAAGGTATCCTAAAGGCCATTTAATTAATCAAGTTTTCTGTCACTAAGATGAGGCCTGTTATCTTTGAGCTTTAGCAGTTGTGGGTTTATCTTCTGTGTTAGAAAAAGGAAACCTGAGCAGTAAGGAAGAGATGCATGACCAGTCTGTTTCCTCAGAAATTTGTTTCATTAGTCTAAATTCCCTGACCTTTTGCAAAGTAGAAATAAGCTGCCAGAGAAAAAAAATCAGTAGAATGACTTTTTTTACAAAATAAC
>NW_010524101.1:1027-1461 GCF_000687285.1 Phaethon lepturus
CCGGTTTTATTTTCCCCGTGCCTGTTGAAGTGCAGCTAACAGCATACCCTACCGTGCTGGGTTTTGTGCAGATAATTGCATCTTGGAGGAATGTGGTGCTATTCATTGCATAAATCCCTGTGATTGATGTATTGTAGAAGAAATTACTGTAAGAAATTAAGTAAATTACAACATAACCAAATTTTATCATTGCCCTGTATTTTACAAAATGCTTGTATAGCATTTATTTTAGATTTTATCTGATCATGTACAGAAAACAAAACTCACCTGTTTATGTCAAATCCAGTCTGATATTTTTCACCCCAAAGCTTCTACTAAAGTATTTATTTTTGGCTTAAGTTAACCTGTCCCCAGTGATGTCAGGATAAACTGAAAAGTAAAGTAATTGGGAAAGAACGACCACTCAGGATCTGTAACACATTTTAAGTGTACCT
>NW_010524101.1:1492-11953 GCF_000687285.1 Phaethon lepturus
CTTTCCTCTAGCTAAATCCAGATGCAACTACCAGAGAAATCAGAAAAATGAGCAGTGCAGTTCCATGACTGAGAACTGGTATTTTTTTGTCTCCATTCATTTTATTTTTTAATCTATTAATGCATTTTAAATGGTCCGTAATTTTTCCAATTGTTCTGAGCAGGATGAGGAAGAGACTTAAAATTCCAGGGGGCTGTTTTTAGCAAGGGTATTGAACTAAGCTCATGAGCGGTTTCCTTTACAACTTTATAGGTCACCACCCTTCCTCTTGGAAATTGGAACCATAACTTTTCCTTAACTTCTTGAACAATGCTTGCTGTGCAGTGGTATCCTACAGCTTGCTGCAGTAATTAAATTATAGTATAACTGGCTTGAAGGATATATGCATGTTCTGTGTATATGCATAACAGTATGCATATACACATAGGATATATATATGCTGTCCGTTTTCCTTCAGGATTAGGAGTAAGAAGCTTTGGGAAGTAGGTTTGAAAAGGTTTGTCTTATGTTTTGCTAGAGTTGAATGTAATAGAAATGACATTTCATTTCATATCCAGTGGTGACTCAGTCTAGTTACGCTGTATTACATCTCTGTAGGATAAGGGGGGATTTTCCCTGTGACAGTGAGACTCCACCAAAAGGACACTGCTACCTTATTTGCCACTCTTGGCTTGTACATCATGAGTTTCTGTTTATTAATATATGTATTTTTACAAGAATTAAAGCCCCTTCATATTAGAGCATGCAGGATCTGAATTAAATATTGATGTTCCATTTAGCTTTCTGGTAGAATTACTGTAAATTCCCTGTCAAAATAATAGGCTGTCTTTGGCCTTCTGCTAAATGCTGAAGGGTGCCCGCCATTGCCACTGGAGTACCTTGGGTGGAGTTGTTTATTTATCTTTGTAGCAAATCAGAAAAACCAGTAACAACAGCAAAGTAGTAGGCTGCTGGTATTATCAATAAATCACTTAAAAGTTAGTTTCTCGCTAAATTGGGAGGGGGAAAAGACACATCTGAGTCTGCAAAGTACATGACTTGCATCTGTAATTTTAAAACCGTATCTTTCATGCGCCTGATGCTGAAGTTTCAGGAAGGAGACAGTTAAAAACAGTGACATTAGTAAGGCTCACAGGTTTTGCACTGAGTCTGTCTAAGGGAGGTAAAATGTATTTCCAGATTCTGGGGTATTTGCAACAGCCTTTGTCATCTTGTGACAGAAACATTATAGAAACATTTAGGGGCTAGTTCTCATAGTGGTATAGAAAAACATAGCAATATGCTTTACTATTGTCAAGAATTTTTGGTTGGTAATTTAACAGAGAGGAAGTTTTCATAGTTGACTATTGTTGTGATTGGAAGGGGTAGCTGGGGTGTCCCACTGTAATAAGAGGAACCATCCAATACGTTCACTAGTGCCCTACTGAGTGTTGTTTTTAAATCAGTTTAGGAGAGTGGGAGAGAAAAAAAATGAGCTTCAGCACAGTCAAGCAAGCTCTGTAAAACGCTTTTTCTGGTAATCAGAAAAATGTCACTTAATGTACAAATGCTTCATTGTATTGCAAAAATGCAGTATAAAGGCAATTTTATGAGCAATGCTCTTATTTGCTACTTGGCGTCAGAGTAGTGCATACATCTTGAGATTGCCTCTGCTGTGTCCAAACATTCAATGTTTTTCGTACTCCATATGCATGTTAGAACAAGTTGTCACTGTCTCTAGTTAGACTTCTCAATTAGCATCTTCTAGTAGGAGAACTGGGCCTAAGGCATATTTCTGTGGTCTAGCTATTATATTGCTTTACGGTTGTCACACCTGGTTGGGTTAGGCAATACAGTTACACGCTTCTGACAACTAAAATCTTGTCTTAATAAGCAGTTTATGACTGAGCAAATGTCGGGGTTTTATATAGGTTTTGCCATGACTGTTCAGAAAATGTAACTTTGCTTAAATCTTTTTAGGTCATGTTTGCTAGGAAATGTGCAATTAAATCTCTCCCCCGGCCCCTGTACCCGTACTAATGAACGTGACATCTCCCAGCCAGATGTCAGGATGCTCTGAAAGCTGCCCCTTGTTTCAGCCTTGCTCTGGACTTTGACTTCCTGGGAGGTTGTGGGTTTTTTTTTTCCTCCCTGTTTGCACTCAGAGGGAGCATAAAAGCCTACATCTAGCTCCAGTCTTGGAGATGAAATTTGATAGATGGATGCTGATAGATTACATGAGGAGACCTCCAGGATACGTGGTGTGCTGCTTAAAATTATTTTCTGCCATACAGCCAGGCTTGTGGATCTAGACAGTAATTGTTATTTTTTCACCATCCTTTAAGAGCCAAAAATCCCTGGTCACTAGCCCTGGTGGCACCACCTGAGCTGTATGTTCCCTCAGATAGATTTCAATGACTAGTTTTTAACTTCTTTTAAAAAAACTAGAGCATTAGTTTCTTTGTAGGAATAAGACAGGGCAGTCTTAATAATTTTAAGTACTTCCAGAAATGCCATCATATCTCCAGTCTGCCGTTTTATATACAGCAGTATTCAAAATATGCGATGTAAACTTGAGGTTGGGCAAACAGGCATGGGTGGCGTGCTGCGTTCCTGAAAGTGCCAGAGGTGCCTGAGACAGCCAGGTGCAGAGATCCTAAGGAGAAGGGAGTAGTGGGGCAGCCAAATCTTCAAACAGCAGCTTCAGGTGTGGTGGTGGGTGTTCTGCTCCCGGCCCGTGCCGGGGCACCTGGGGAGCATGTGCTCTGTGAAAGCTGAAGGACTGAAAGGCTGGAGTATGGAGCATGCTCTGATGTGCTCAGGACCGTGCCTGCTGGTGTCCCGTCTCCAGTACCACTGCAGAACCAGCAAGATTTTGTCTGTCATCGGGAGCCCTCTTTCTCCTTTGCTGGCATCCCCCAAACCCGCTGTGAACGAGAGGCTTGGGTTGGAGAAATACTGAAGTGTTTGAGCGCGGAGCTGCTCTGCAGGCAGATTTGGGAGGGTTTCTCTGGAGTGGCTCTTCTTGGATGCATTGTCACCAATCTCCAGTACCACTGCAGAACCAGCAGGATTTTGTCTGTCATCGGGAGCCCTCTTTCTCCTTTGCTGGCATCCCCCAAACCCGCTGTGAACGAGAGGCTTGGGTTGGAGAAATACTGAAGTGTTTGAGCGCGGAGCTGCTCTGCAGGCAGATTTGGGAGGGTTTCTCTGGAGTGGCTCTTCTTGGATGCATTGTCACCAGTGTTGCTGTTAAAAGTGTGTGGTGGGATAAGCACAACGGTGTATGTCGTGATGGCGTTTTCAAAGGCAGAAAAGGAAATTGGAAACTCCTCCCATCTTCTTGAGAAGAAACCAACCTTTCCCAGGGGAAACTGATAAAATTCTGGAGGAAAATCACCTTGTTTGGAGAGAAATGTGGAACATCTTATTTCAGCTTAACTTTCTCAGTATGGTAGCTGCAACTGAGTCCAGAGTGGGAAGCAATTTTGGGATCCTCCCTTTTCTGCCATATTCTTGGCTAGGGCAGTTGAAGGCGTTGTGGTTGGGAGCGTGCAGGGATTGCCGACACTCAGGTCTGTGCTGGAGGGATTTGCCTGTGCAACTGTCCTGGGAAGAAGGATATAGGGAGGGAGGAAGGCTTGGCTAGGATCGTGCGGGTCGCTCCCCAGCTGGAGCTGGTCTTCCAGCATCTCGTTCCTCAGGAAAAGATTAAGCTGGGCTCAGCTCCCATGTCCTGGACCAGACCTTTTATTTTCTTGCTATGGTGATGATGTGTGGCCTCTGCTCCAGTGGTGGCTCCTGGGTGTGCCAGCAGCTGCATAGGGTGGAGGAGCAGCACATCCTTCTGCCCTCCCTGGCAGACTTGTAGGTTTTTAAGTTGTAGGTTTAGCGTTGGCAAAAATTTCATGGTTGATTCAGGGTTTGGGGTTTTTTGTCTTCTGAAGTGAAAACTGTAGCCGGATGTATGGGACCAAAAGATTTGCAGTATTCAAATTTCTGAACCAATAATCAGCTTGTCTTTATGTATTATGTATGTTGTGAGGAACTGTGTTGCAGTGAAAGGGAGAAAATGCAATGATTTAAACAGAAGCATGTCCAGTTACTGCCAAATGAATAGACCAGGCAAAATTGCAGAATACTCATAAAGTGCATGCTTTTTCCTCTGAAAATTAGATTTTATAAAAACAGATGAGGACAGGTATGTTTTATTATATAATGCGATGCTGCCAACTCTTAATTTTACAGGGTTTTTCCCTCTGCTAAATTTTTTTTTTTCTTTTTATCCTTTGAGAAAGGGAAAATTTCATTTAGTACAGTTTCTGTATTTGCTTTTCACTGCAGTTTTTGGTACACAGTGCAATAGAAGATTGCATGATTCCTTTGTTACCTGTGGCACGGCTTAATTGAAGGTACAAAAAGGAATTGTGGTGCTCTAATTAGTCAGTTTGAAATACATGTCTTCCCATTTCAGCCATATATTCTCCAGCACTTGGGGAAATTTTTCTGTTTTTTTCTTATATGAGCATAGTGAATATTGGTTTTAAATCCACTGGAAGCTTCTCTGGAATCTCAGCTCTGGCCACAGCTATGTGCGATGGCAGTGGAGAAACCCAGACGTGGGCCAGGCCTTTGCAGCAATGAGCAGAGAAGTAGAAGTATCCTAAAGACACCCAAGGCGCTAGCGATGATGTGTTATCTGCCCTTTTGAACTGGCTTTATAGTGCTAAGCTAGAATGACTTTTTTGCTTAATTCTTCATGCCTCAAGTGTACACCCCGCCCATTGGGAAAGGGAAAAGGGGAAAGCTAAACAACCTGAAATCTGTGTGTATTTACGTCTAAATGCGCACGTGCACGGAGTAGATTCGGGAGGGGTTATGTGTAACATCCCCAAGGTGGTTGATGTGTCTCTCTCTATTCTGTCAAGTGCTTAGTACATCTACAAGCAAAATAAAAGATCATCAATGCAGTCCATGGAAAAAGAGGGTGGTGAGCCCATGCTCAACCAGGTACTTCAGTGTGTCCTAACCGTAATCCCACCACGGCAAGGGGACTGGCAATGTGTTTAAATAGGGTAGGTGGAACCATTATTTTTTTTCAATATCTGTGTAACGTTTTTAGGTGTGGGATTTAAAAAAGAAAAAAAAAGAGAAGATATAGTTGCATTTGACTTGGCTTTCTTTTTTCTTCTCAATGATACCTTCTGTCTGGCTTGAAGTATCTTTTTCATCCAGCAGTTTTGGGGTTTTTTTTCTGGGCTGGTCACATCTTGTCCAGGTGCAGGCACCTGGTAGAACAGTTGTTCTGCACATGAAATGCATGAAAACTTGGGGTGACCAAAATGAACTGAAGGGCAAAGACAACGGAGCATGGACCTCTTTAAGGTGTGGGTCTTGGCAGCTGTCCTGCCCGGTGTATGAGTGTCTGGCATGTTCTTCAAAGTTCGTGAATGAAGGACAAAGTTCTGAGAGCGACTTTCCTACCTTCTCTTTTTAAGTATTCCCACAGCCACTCATTTCTTGCTCAGAAATGTTTGTTTAGTGTTCAAAAAGACACATAAGAACAGCCCATTCCGCTGTTTAATGCTGTTTATTTATCCAGGGCTTCTATGCAATTGCTTTTTAGTCCATAAATTTCAGTCTGTTTATCTTTCCTCTATGGAATGTGCTTGGGGTGATATCAGTGAACTTGTTTTTACGGGCTCAATCAATCACATTTCAGAGTAGACCTGTTAGTCCTCAATTACAATGGGGAAAAACGTAATAAAAAGAGATGGAGAGTAAACCAATGATAAGGACTTAGGACGCATTTTTCCCTTCAAATGCAGTAAAGGCTTTTAAAAAAAAAGGCATGGATATGTGTGATAATTCCTCATTCATTTTAGGTTTTCACATGGGGGAAATAAAATTGAAAATTCTAAGTAGAGTAACAAAATGTTTTGGAAAAAATGCTTCCAGTAATCATAGAAAAATACGGAAAGAAATCAAAGCGGTTTTATTTCAACCCTTTACGTGACAATTTAGACCACACTCTCTAGATTTGTTGCTAGAAGCTGTAAAGTTTTAAGTTGGATGGATACTTAAATATTGTGTGTTTTCCTGCTGTTTCCTCCATATTCCATGTCCTGCACTTGCATTATTACTCAGTGTCTTGTTGGTGGCTTGAAAATATTGAGGCTTTACAAGGAACCGCCATCCAGATTATAATTTTATAACTTATTGGTTTGGGGTTTGTAAAATGAATCATGCTGCTTTAAAAAGCTTTAGTCAAAATTACTTCGTTTTTGTTCTTTATTTTAATTATCTGGATATTCTGCTTTTAGGACTTTTTTTTTTTTTTTCTGCCAGATGTTTTTCACAGGGTCATGAAATGTATGTCTGTACTTTAATTGAACTTTTTCAGTTCAACCCTGTATCATTGTGGAAAATACTTTCTTGTGTGTTTGTTTTCTATGTGCAATGGCAGTGGAGAAACCCAGACGTGGGCCAGGCCTGTTGACTGATCCCAGCAACAGTCTGATGACAGGTCAGCGTACAGAAGTTTCCATATCATCATTGAGGCCCAGTCCCAAATCCCGTACTCAAATAGGGCAAATGCTTCAGTGACAACTCTTGCAGACAGTCCTTTGCGCGGCTGTGGTGTCATACATTTGGCTGGGTAGTCAAATGTGAATAGAGAATAAGAGGCGCAGGTCACGTCTGAATGCCAAATCTTCCATGTTATGGGCAAGTGGGAGGCTTGGCTTCCTTGTGCAAAGGGGAGAAGTGTTTTGGCAGCATCTGGGACATCTGCTGCTTTGACGGGACCCCTTGCGTAGCGGTGACTCATTTTTTACATAGCTCTCTTAGGTGAGTCCTAGCCAATAAGAGCATGTACGTTTTTATAAGAGGAGGAGCGAGGGCTATCCCCCTTGTTTCAGTTAGTATTGAAAAACCAACCAACCAAAAGAAAACAATCCCCGGAAAACGGTCCTGCAACACTCCCTGGAAATCTTCACCCTGCGGTGGTAGTGCATCCTGGAAGAGGAAGCGGTAGGTAGGTCTAGATCTAGAGAGCTGGGCTTTGCTCTCTAGATCGCTTCGGACCTCAGGCAAACTGATAATACTGGATTTTGGTTGCCGGAAGAAAGTACGCTAGGTAACTTTGTCTGAGCAGGCAAGGTGAGCACTGCAGGGAACGTTTTCTGCCTGCTCTGTGGTTAAATCATCTTTGTGCGATGGGACTATTTTTAGCCTGTTGTGGTCTTCTAAGTCGTATACTGCCTTTGCCTCTGCACATGACGTCATTGGAGGCCGAGCGATTGCCTCTTCCATTGGGGTGCCGGCTGCTGCCGGGCCGGGCTCGCCACCACCAGGCTGGGTGATCCGGGCACCGGGGCAGCTCCAGGCTTCTGCCAGGGTCTCCTAGCACGTGTCACGGGCAGTGGAAGCACGGGAGCAGCTGCCCTCCTGCCAGCGCTGGAGGGACCTCACGAGTGCAGGAGGGACAGCAGGACCCTGCTCTGCCCATCATGTGTCAGCAGACGTCCTCATCAGTGAGGTGCCATGGCAAAAGCATCCATCTTGCCACAGCCTCTCTAGCAGGTAGCAGCTACGAGGGGCTGACCTCCTTCGCTCACCCACCTGGATTCGCCCCGGTTCTGTCCTGGATGCTTCTACATTCCAGTCGTCTTCCCTGTGCCCTTTTCCCTACCTTTCTGAAGGGTAATACCGGGAAAGGTTTGGCCACCAAACTCTGTCTAGGGCTTTGGAGGAGTTGTGAGGGAGTCGAGGAGGGCCGTGGCCTCCAAGCCCAGGAGCGAGAAGAAACAGGGGATGTACGCTGGGAAACTTACCCGGGTGTGCTTGGGATGCGTGCCCCGGGGGGACCCGAATGGAGACCGGCGAGTGGGAAGCGAACAGCTGCTGTTTGGCTGGTTCAGGCCCCCCTGAGGAGCAGCTGAGAGGACCCGCGTGGGCTGCCGCGCGGTGGGGCCCTGGCTGCCTTACGGGGTGGGTTTTGGCGGCCAGGTTTGGCAGCACCCACGGGTGGCCCATGGGTTTGACCGCCTCAGCTCTGCCTTACAACTTGCTAAAGCTCTGCCTCGTCCTCAGCACCGCATCCCTGCGATGCCGAGATGGCTCGCGGTGCAGTTGTTGCAGCCGGTGGTTGCGAATAAAACTACAAGGAGAAATGTTGTTTTGCGGGCTGTTAATGATTTTCTTTAGTTATTGCTGGTGTTGAAGGCAAAGGGCTCTCTGCTCTGTTACCTCCTTCCTTTCAAGTCAGTGTTGGGCTAATGTCTAGATACAACCACTGAAAATTTGTCACTAATGGTTTGTTGCTTATTTATTTGCTTTTTTGTTACATTAAAGATCCCATTATTTGTGTCATCTTTAGTTATTATATTAATAGAGCTAAGTTCAATTACTGTAACTTGATTTAAAGGGAAAAAATGCTTCTTGACATAATACAGTACAGTTATGTGGCACCACTAAATCCATTTAATCTTCTTAATACAAAATACCTTTTTCTTAAACATTTTCTTCTGCTTTTCTAGTAAGTCTAATCTCAGCTTAGATAAAACTCACAAGAAGCTTTAGTAAAAAATTCTGTCACTTTGTAAGAATTGAGTTCATTGTTTTCTTTTCAAGATTCATCATGCTAATAGTGTGCTGAAAAATACTACCACTATACAGTACTATAAGGGATAGATACAGGATATATTGTGTGTAGAAGTGCTATAGCCTTTAATTTCTGATTTGAATTGCTTGATAGAAGGTAATCTTGCAGGTGAATTATGGAAAGAAATCTTTAATTGCTGTAAAGGATATCTGTACACACTCTCAGTACCCAAATTAATTAAATTACAGTTTCTACTGTTGTAGAAGTAGTGTATTTATTTTAGAATACAGTTGGAATTAAATGGCAATTTCTAATGTTTCTGGGTACGTGCTGTGCTGCTCTCAGCACAAAATACTGAGCATCACATGAAGGAAAATCCCCGAATGTGCGGGTTTTGTTTCTTTTCTCATTTACATAATGTACATGGAAAACAATCAAAACATGCAACTATCTGGCAATGTTTTGGGGAGATATTTTCATTGCTCTGTTTTAGAGAGAAATTAGAATAATCTATAACAAAAAAAAAAATTCTGAATTTCTGTCTCTGTACCCTCCTGAACCCTGCCACCGCATTTCCCCGTTCCAGGGCAGGAAGCTACAGGTGCTGTTTTCACAAAACTGTGCCAAGACGATTTTAAATGAAAACACTTTTATTTTTCTTACCATCCTTGGACACAAGGTGAGTTTGTTGGCTCGATCAGTTTCCGACTGGGCAAATATCCACAGTGTTTTTTGAAATAATCCACGGCTGCTACCAGCCCTGAATCCATTCTTTGGGAGGCTCCCTGGAGAGCAGCCCGAGCTCGCGCTGGGATGCAGGCTGAGCCAAGGCTGCCTCCAGAGCTGAGTCTTTTAGGTTTGCGTCTTCCTGGTTTGGATGAAGCATCTTGAGAAAAACACCGGTCTCGTACATGAGACTTACCGTGCCTTCGCCATCAGGAAAATCACAGTTTCTGTTGTGGTTTACTGATACTTGATCAGCAGGTGGGAAGGATATATAAATTGTCTTTACACCCCAAATGCCATTGAGATTTGACCAGCTAGATCAGGTAAAAAGACTTACTTTGTGGCTGGGAATGTCTGTCAGATAGCATCTGTAGTATGCCGTGTTAAAATATTTCTATTGAGAGGAGTTTTAGGTCTTGTTACACTCAGTATCCTAGTGATGCAAGTCTAAATGCTATCACCCATGATGTCCACATTTCTTACGATAAAGCCTATAAAAATAAACAATCCAGTTGCTCACCTGCTTCCGAAAGCTCGCTTCTGTGTGTCTGTCAAACACTGCATGTATACCTGATGGTTAAGGTGCCTGCATAATTTGTGCCTGCAGCTGTTAGTGTTTGCTTCTTAAAGCTGTGTGCAGTCAACAAATTTAAATTAATTCAAAGTTAATTAGTCAAGATATAAATTAATTCAACTGTGAAATATTTCTCTAGGGGCACAATAGAGAAATTGTGAGGAACTGGCCAAAGCCAAGGAAAGGGGCAAATTAAATTGTTAGGTATGCAGCACTGTGTGACCTGCATCCACGTAAACTTGTCTTTAGCAATGGTTTAAGAACGTGTTCTGTAATTGCTTGTGTTCCTTCAGTCATTCATGGCTTGCCCCACACATATGGGTGCGTGTTTTCTGAAGGTTTATTTTGAGGAATGATACTTCTAAAGGAATGTGATTACATGCCTCAAAGTAGGTTAGTTTGTTTAGAGCCTTATTTATGATTGTAAATAGCATGTGTGATTTTTTGCAAACAATTTGCATCTAAAGCATAAAAGCTTTTGACAGGACCTATTTAATTTCATTGCAAAAATACAGTTTAAAGTGGATGTTCCAGTGGCTAAGAAACAACTGTGGATATCTGGACTGTGATTTCCGCC
>NW_010524102.1:0-418 GCF_000687285.1 Phaethon lepturus
TTAGTTACTCTCACAGCTGAATTCCTGGAATGGTCAACACCATTCCCTACCTTAGCTAAACAAGAGTGCTTGGTATGGTCAAGGGGTTCTTACCCACCAAACTCATTGCACCAACGCCAAGGCTTGACGAGAATTTCAAAGGTCATAGAGTGGTCAAGTAGCAACGGGGTGGGAAATGCACAACGATGACTGGAGATGGTCTGAAGACCTGCCTGCTGATGGGAAGTTGTTAAAGAATTCCTTGTTTTGCTTTGCTTGCATGCACGGCTTTTTCCTTTTTTTCTATTAAACAGCAGTTCTGGTTACAAGGGGAGGTCCCAGGTGACTGGAGGCTTGCCAATGGGATGCCCATCTACAAAAAGGGCCAGAAGGGGCATCCCGGGAACTACAGGCCTGTCAGCCTGACCCTGGGACCAGG
>NW_010524102.1:564-973 GCF_000687285.1 Phaethon lepturus
AGGAAAACCTGTGTGGTTATTGTCTACCTGGACTTTACTAAAGCATTTGACAGCGTCTCCCACAGCATTCTCCTGAAGAAACTGTCAGCTCATGGTTTAGACAGGTGTACTCTTTACTAGCTAAAGAACTGGCTGGACGGCTGAGCTCAGAGAGTTGTGGTGAACAAAGTTAAAACCAGTTGGTGGCCGATCACAAGTGGGGTGCCCCAGGGCTCAGTACTGTGTCCCGTCTATCTTTATTGATGAACTGGATGAGGGGATCGAGTGCTCCCTCAGTAAGTTTGCAGATGACACCAAGTTGGGTGGGAATGTTGTTCTGCTCGAGGACAGGAAGGCTCTGCAGAGGGATCTGGACAGGCCGCATTGATGAGCTGAGGTCCATTGTATGAGATTTAATAAGGCCAAGTGC
>NW_010524103.1:0-1234 GCF_000687285.1 Phaethon lepturus
CAACTGATGTTCTTTCAAAGGAGTTCTCTCTCACAGAAACATAGAATTCTTGTAAAAATGAACTCTGATATTAGAAGAAGCCGTAGTCGTAACAACAAGCATAAAAATGACACCAGTTGAACATCTGGGGCAGGAGAGCTCCTTGAGGCTGAAGGAATCCACTTAGTGCTGTAGTTGTCTACTGGGCAAAAAAACAAAACAAACCCCCCAAAACACCACAAAACCAAAACTAAACACACAAAAACAACCCCCACAAACTGCCCAACAGATTTCTGCAAAGTATTTTGGCTCTGATGATTGGTGAGGAGTCAGGAGTCTACAGAGAATTTAGCAACCCAAATATTCTGTTCAGTTTGGCCATCAGCACACAGGAGTTCACGAAGTCGTTCACTAGGTCATAGCCTTCTGCTCAACCACAACCCATCTGCTTTTGCCTTGAGCATGGAAGGAAGCTCAGGCAACTCCAACCCAGTCATAGCTGCCCGCAGAGGCAGAAGGAATACCCAGAGTGCTCTCCCGCTTCCTCTAAGCACCACAACAGTGTGAGTAGGGAGTCCTAAGAACAACACTTTGTATAGGGAGTCGTAAGTGCCTCAGTGACACTAAACTGAGGATGAACACTTGGTACATGCAATCCTGAGAGGTGCAGACAGTACGCTGCCTCATCAGGCAAGAAATAGAGAATACGTACTCAGTTTCTCTAGGATCTCTTCATCTGTCAGCTCAGATTTTGTCTCCTGCCGATCTGTGTTTCTGGACAAAGCGTTTGATTGTCCACGTTGGAGAGTGGTGGCCACTTTAGCTGGTGCCAGTGCAGCGGCAGGTTCAGTTACAGAGCATGTGTAGATCTGTGACAAGAAATGACTTTGTGTCAGAAAGGTGGCTTGCAGAGATGCCCCTGAGATCATATTGCAAATGCAAATGCTTAGGAAGATGCCTCTTCTCTGCTACTAAGATAAATTCACGGACCCTATCAGAATCACAGGAATCTCATGACTAAATGGGAAAGTTCAAACCCAATTGTTGTGGTGTCAGTGGCCTGGGTGAAGTACTGTCATGATAGGACTCCAGCGTGCAGAGTCTTCACCTGCAAGTGCTGTCTGATCAGAAACATGTAGCTCTTAATTACCCCAAATACAGCGCTAACCAACGCTGGGACTTACTGGTTTTGTATGTTCAGGCCAGGGTGCGGGAACAGGGGGCGGTTCAATGCCTTCTTCCTCCTCCTCATCCA
>NW_010524103.1:1351-1784 GCF_000687285.1 Phaethon lepturus
CGCGCCACTTGGGTGTGCTTAGACATCGTCAGTAACCAAAGTAGACATGACTGTAGTTCTACAAGCCCCAGTGCTAAGTTACATGTGGCACAGCACAATTTAAAGGTTACAAATGACCCTGCTGTTTTGTTAAGTTGTCTTGGCGTTTTGCATTCTTGCTGAAAACAAGTAAACCGTGCCTGTGCTTAGTCAAAGTCCAATTTCACAAAATGCCATGCTTGGATATATCGCTAGAAGTCACATCTAGTTGCTGCTTAATTGCTTTGGCATTGTATCTACAGACATGGTAAGAGTTAATTAAGCTAACAGATGTCTACTGGCTACGTTAATCAATGCACATCAAAGGGCAAAGCCCGCTGCGTAGTCTTGTTGGGAATTTGCTTTTGGAGAGATGGCTATTTGTTTCTTTACTGTTTTAGCCATGGGCTAATCA
>NW_010524103.1:2485-2835 GCF_000687285.1 Phaethon lepturus
TCAAGCCAGGGGTGCCCTAATGGGAAGGGGAATGTTCCTTTGCCAGGCGTTAGATCAGTGCATGGCTTTCCATGCATCGCTAGCACTTTGCTTACCTGGGGATAGAAGGTGATTAAGGGAAAAATAAAGCAGGGAATACTCGCCCTCCTGTCATGTCAAATGCCTAGAACTATGTTTCCCACTGGGCTCCACGCTTGGTCTGACAGCACTATAGTGTGCAGCTAGAACATGGACAATGTCATCTTATTTCAGGCCAGTCTCCCATTGAGGAGTCATCTTAACCCTGTAGAAAGGAAAGCTTCTCTCTGTAAAAGCAGATTTTCATCTGTTTAAAAGTGCTTAAACAGAAA